>NC_134687.1:621115208-621261131 GCF_050947455.1 Rhinoderma darwinii
TCTATCTATCTATCTATCTATCTATCTATCTATCTATCCGTGTTAAAATATAATTATTAATTGGTTTAGAAAGATAACTCACTGACGCCCTCTTATATGGTAAAAAGTGACATCAGAATTCAACCGCAACTGCAACCTCCGCACCCTATAGAGGAAATTATTTCAGGAATATAAATGCTTCTGTGCTGTAATTACAGTGAATCATATTTTGCATTGCTTCATTGTCCAGTGCAAACGTATTTCTTGTTGTTCCATTAACCTATACAGAAGGAGGCACACATATCTGATCTAAGGCTTGTTATATCATCCTCCTGCCTTTACAAGTTCACATCAGATTACTTACTGACAGTGATTCATAGTTGACTTTGGATCTGGTGTAATTTTTCACAATTGTGTAAGACAGTTCTGTGTTTTGTTTAGTTTTGAATGTTCATGTTTCTTGATCAGCACTGCCATCTGGTGGTCAAATGTAAAAGTCACTTGTGTAATTCTAAAAAAAATTAATGTAACCATGCATTAAAAGAGGTTTCCAGTTTTATTTACGTCTCTTAATCATTGTATAAATGAAAAGTTCTGCAACTTTCTCATATACTTCATGTTTCAATTCCTCATCGTATTTCTTAATATCGGTTTGCTGTCAGTGAATGGGAATACTCTTGTTTACATTCAGAGGCCGCAAGTCATGCATAGCAAGTCCTGCTCTCAGCTGAGAAGTGAATACAATTGTCTCCATTCTAGACAATACTCTGTGAACTAAATACATCATCAGCAGCTGCACAAACCTCTCTGATGGTTTGTTACAATGTATCAGTGCAGGTTAAGTATATGAGCCTGAAGTACAGACTGTTTAGCCACAGAAGACTGTCTAGACTGGATACAATTGTGGCAATCTTTCAGCTGTGAGAAGTGTTAGGCTGGATTCACACGAGCATGTTACGTCCGTAAAGGACGGAATGTATTTCGGCCGCAAGTCCCGGCCGGACCGAACACACTGCAGGGAGCCGGGCTCCTAGCATCATAGATATGTACGATGCTAGGAGTCCCTGCCTCTCTGCAGGACAACTGTCCCGTACTGTAATCTTGTTTTCAGTACATGGCAGTAGTTCCACGGAGAGGCAGGGAGTCCTAGCGTCGTACATAACTATGATGCTAGGAGCCCGGCTCCCTGCACTGTGTTCAGTCCGGGACTTGCGGCCGAAATACGTTCCGTACATTACTGACGTAATATGCTCGTGTGAATCCAGCCTTAGGGTATGTGCACACGACAACGCCAAATACGTCTGAAATTACGGAGCTGTTTTCAGGAGAAAACAGCTCCTGAATTTCAGACATTTTTACAAGTGCCCGCGTTTTTCACGGCGTCTTTTACGGACGTAATTGGAGCTGGTTTTCATTGGAGTCAATGAAAAACGGCTCCAATTACGTCCCAAGAAGTGTCCTGCACTTCTTTGCCGCGGGTGTAATTTTACGAGCCGTCTTTTGACAGTGACGCGTAAAATTTCAGCTCGTCTGCACAGAACATCGTAAGATTCATTGCAAGCAATGGGCAGATGTTTGCCGATGTATTGGAGCCGTCTTTTCAGGCATAATTCGAGGCGTAAAACGCCTCCATTACGTCTGAAAATAGGTCATGTGCACAAACCCTTAGGTCTAAATGGATTTTTCAGGTTCTGGATGTAAATATGAATATTTCCATTAACTGACAGCAAGCATAGATCTTAGAAACCATGAAAAATGACTGTAAACTGGTGGCCGTATTGCAGGAGAGTCACAGGTCTCATGGCACTGATCTGATGCTTTGCCAGTGGTGTACATATAATAATAGGGAGCAAATGTTAAAAGAGGCCCTTTATTATGGTTCTAGATATTGACATCCAGGATAGAAGGGCCTGGTTTTTGTTTGCCCCTTCAAGCCCATTTAGTGCCCCTTGGGCCACCTGGCCTGCTCGGGCACTAGAGCTTCTGGTTGACCCTGTGATCTTCTTGTCTGGCTTTACTTGTCTTCAGGATACGATTCCCGGTTACATCTCTAGGCTCCTGTTAAACACATGGCTCCAACAGTGGCCCATGTTATAGCTTCAGCTGTCTGCACCCTAAACCCAGTCTTGCTTTCTGACTCCAGTCTGTCATTGCTTTCTGGGGATGACTTCAGCTATGACCCCAAAATTCTTCTGTCCTGAGAGCACCTATTAATAAAATTTTGTCTGCAAGCAGCCACCACTAGAGGGAGCTCACTGCACTCCCATTCACCGCTATAATAAATTTATATGCAGTGAGCTCCCTCTAGTGGCAGCAGAAAGAATTCTATCATTTGGCTCAGCTTCTCATGAATGGCTCATTGGGGGGTTTTGCACCCCTGGGAATATTACAGATATATGTTTATGGTTAGAGTATTCCTAGGATCCTCAAGGTTCCTCCTGTAATCTTTAAAATACCAGAACCTCTTCAATGTTTTTTTTCCCTAACCCTTAGAGCGTCTTTCATGAGAGCTGCATGATGATTGGCTGATTGAGGACTTAGACACGATGTTGGATCCACCAAGTTACATGAATCCAAAAATATCTTGACATTTTAAAGCCTAAAGGACAAAAGCGACAATCACAGGAAACGAACTGCTTAAATTATACATTTTCAACACAAATTTTCAGCATCGTTATGTTTTTAGATCCAACATTCTGAGCTGAATAATTTAATAATATATAGAGGTCATGGCGCCGTTTCTCTGATACAGAGCTCCAAATCTCCTATGTGCCATTACACAGTCATAAGGGTAAATTATATAATGCTGGTTGCCTGCAGTCACCACTAGGGGGTGCTCACTGCACACAGATTTATACAACTCCCAATGAACTCAGTAAAAAATCAGTAAGCTCCTAAGCTCCCTCTAGTGGTGGCTGCAAGCAGTAAGATTTTATAACTTAATCCTATATCTGTGTGAAGGGAAACAGGCCCCCCATCAATTTAATTTAAGATATTGCCTATTATCCATGGAGACAAAACACGCAAATACTATGGGGCCTGTGATGGAGGGTCCATCATTGAACTGCTTTTTCTGTTTCCCAACACACAGTCTCAGCGCTTTCCTGCACCCACCACTAGGTGGAGCTCAGTGCACAAAGATTTTTACAGCTCCCATTCTGTGCAATACAAGCGATATAAATCCATAGGCAGTGAGCTCCCCCTAGTGGTAGCTTCAGGCAGCCACAGTTTTATCATCTACTGTGTAGAGGGAGGCAGAGGATTTGGAGCTCATTGGGGAGATTTATCAACCACATTAACCTAAATTAGTCGGAGCTCTCAGTGGGCTTGAGATCCCTTCTAAATTTTGGTATTACCCTATGATTTCTGTGTACCCTCCTGTATATTTCAGTAATTCCTCCAAAAGTCAAGTACACCGTTCCAGAATAGGAAACTCTTTCTATATCTGTAGCACAAGATGCTTTCTCCATCTGATTCTCAGCATTTCAATGAAGTGTACTATTCTGTTTTCGGCGCGCCTCCTGTCAGATAGGTAATTTTCAATCCCTTGCTGCCACCTCCATAAGAACTGTTGCATCAGATCGCTAGCACCCATGATTATTTTATCAGCAGAGGACAATAAGGCACAAATATATGATGTAATCTGCCAATCCCAGAGTTATTTATGTGAATAAGACTAGGAAGAAGTTTTGCTGTGTCTTCTTTCTTCTTCAGACTATATTGACTGTATTTTCATGGGCCCGTGATATTCTTTCGTCTTCCACTACATCCTTTCTTATTGTACGCCAGATGCAATCTGCAATATTATTTAAATGTAAGAAAGCTGAATGGTAATAAAAAATAGGCAATTTAAAAAAAAAAAAAAGAAGAAAGATCAATGGTGCGATCATCTTTTACAAATCAGACCACTGATCTTGGTGATCAATACAATATTCAGTTGACTGGTGAACAAGTGGTCCGTTCTGTAATCCGTGGTGGCCTATTGGTCTGTTTTGTAATTCTTGGTGGTCCAGTAATCTAATGTGTAATCCTTGGTGGCTCAATGGTCTGATCTGTTATCTCTGGGGCCTAGGGGTCTGTTCTGTATTTCTTGCTAGTCCTGATCTACTGTGTAATTCTTGGTGGGCCAGTGATTTGATCTACAATCCCTGGTGGCCTAGTGGTCTGTTTTGTAATCATTGTTGGCGCAGTGATCTGATCTGTAATCCCTGGTGTTCTAGGGGTATGTTCTGTAATCCTTGGTGGTCCAGAGAATGTATGTGTAATCCTTCGTTGTCCAGTGGTCTGATCTGTATTTCCTGGCAGCCTAGTGGTCGGTTTTGTAATCCTTAATGGTCCAGTGATCTAATGTGTAATCATTGGTGGCCCAGTGGTTTGAAATGTAATACTTGGTGGTCTAGTGGACTTTTCTGTAATCCCCAGTGGCCCAGTAGTTTGATCTGTAATCCTTAGTAATTCAGTGGTGCGATTTGTAATCCTTGGTGGACTAGTGGTTTAATCTTTTCTGACCTGTTCAAATTTTCACTGGTATGGTTTTTGTCAGTGGATCCTGTTGATTTGTCAGAGGATCCAGTTGATTTTGATGGGATCTGCCAGCAATCTGTGGGGGCAATCTAATATCTTTAATGGGGCGGGGGGGTCAGACAGATTTATTTTTTTACCTGTTCTTTTTTTCCTGTTCTTTGACATTCCCTTTGGCCCAGACGAATAGTTAATGGAGGAGCTGGGACCAATCAGCTATTTTATGTCCATGGCCAGTTTAAAGGGGTTCTCCAGGGAAACCAAATTTTTGACCTAATATTCTATTTAACTATTTAATAAAGTTCCTAATATATAGTCTGTATTAAATCTGAATTTTCACTAATGAATAGCATGAACGCAAAGGAAATCGTGCTGCAATTCAAGTACAAGTAAAGAATAAACGGAGCGGACATTGAGGAGGCCGTGGACAAATAGGATGCCTCAAAACCCGGGACTTCTGACATACACCCGGGTTTGAGGCATCCTATTGGTCCACAGTCTCCTCAATGCCCGCCTCTTTGATTACACCTCAATGCCCGCCCCCATTTGCCTCTTATTAGTAAAACTCCTCAGTGCTCGTGCGCTGCACGGCCTGAGAAAAAAACATTTCCCTGGAAAACCCCTTTAATCCTAACTTTATCTATAATCCCTGATAGCTCAGTGGGCCGGTTTTTCCATACAGCCCAATAATATTTGTAATTTCCAGTGACCCAAAAGGATTTTCTTTGAATGGTAGTCTAGTGGCCTTGATAATCCATGATGGCCTGGTAACCTGATATTCGCGCAAGGCTACGTAACCCCTGGTGTCTGATATTGGTATCAGATATTTAGTATGAAATGTTTCATTAAACTTAAAGCACGTTAAATAAATGTCACCGATCCTTCTGATTTGGGTAGAATTGGCTAATAATCTAATGTGTAAGGGGACTACAGATTGGTCTGATATCTGCGAGGAAGTGTTGGACATGTTGGATTTCAACAAGCACCAAAGGGGTCTGACAGCAGTTGATCTCCCACTCCGGACTGAAATAAACATGCAAGATCCTCTAATCCAAGTGTGCATGTTTATGGGCAGGAAGTATACAGAAAGGACTTTATTGCAAAATTGGGCCCAAAAAATGTGCCAACATTTTCTTCTGCTACATTCACTAAAAATAATTAAAGAAACATCTGACCCGTGCCTACAAATTTCATTGACGTGTCCCTTTAATGGAAAAAAGAAATGCTAGCGGCAGTGACGTACCTACCATATATGCTGTTTTCCCTGCTTGCAGAGACACTTTTACCCACAGCCCCTACTAGGGGGAGCTTACTGTATACATATTTATAAAGCTCCCATATGCAGTGGGCTCCCCCTAGTGGCATAATTTATCAGAAAAATCTGAATATTTAAAAAAATTATAGCTCCCCTATATATTATGAAATTAATCAGCAAAGAATTCTGGACCTAGAAACAGAATTAAGGACATTACCTTTAATAAAAGTGTGGTACATTTTCTCTCAGTGGCGGATGGGGCCCATTTTGAGTTGTGCTCTGAGGGTCTATAACTTCTGTGTACGTTCCAAATAGATGGAGGTAATATTTGTCTCATCCTCATAACTGAAGATGTTTCTCAATTTTAATTCTCTGTTTCCTAAATTGGTGCCTATCAAATCTTATATTACCAACACCCCCAAAAGAAATCTAGTATAATAATTGTGTTATGTGGAAGACAAAATGAGCGAGAAGTAATGAATTCTCTTATTTTAATAAATGAAACTCAATAAACCGTCAGCAGAGTGGAGCAGGTCGCGTCTTATACCGAGGGTTATATGAAAATGATCCCGGTCTATGACGGGGCGACCGAGGGTTTATTGTAAAATGGGGTTACGGACTGAGGGAAATGTGAGAATGAATATTTCCCATTTGTTTATGCTCAGAACACAAGATACCTGACAGTACAGCGGGAGTCCAGGGAATGACTAGGAATATTATAGGAAATCGCTAGTATTTTATGGTTCTGGTTTTATACTGAGGTCACAAGCAAATTATATCAGTTCCATCATCTTTGATCAGTAGTTTACAGTTGACAATATTAGTCCCTAGGTACCTGCCTATCAATATATAACTGCGGATATACCCGGCTATGGAGAGGTAGCCAAGTATATATTAATATTCCCTGCAGGGCTGGGTAACATCCCTGGTAGTCTATGGTGGGGACATTCCTTGTGATCTAGAGCAGTGAAGGGGTTTTTGGTTACATCCTTCTGGGACCTGAACCTATATCCAGAATGGGGGTCTCTCGACCCCCGCTACTCTCTCCATCGGCCCCCGGTCACCTGTAAGTGTTATTATTGTGAAGTGGAAGTGTCTAGGAGTAATAATAGCTCAGTCACGAATCGTAGACCATGCAAACTCAGAGTGGGGCCGCCAAGTGAAGGTGCATGGCGCGTAATAATCGCTTATCCTCTGTTTTATCACTCACTACAGAGATCCACACTGCCTCTGGAAGTGACACCAGCACCAGATCTGTGTGTCCAGAGCTTCACTACATTGATTTCCATTGTCGCTGCACACAAGCCTAAGATCAGCACAATGCAAATCGGCGGCTGAAGTGGTGTAAAGCACGTCGTCACTGGACTCTGGAGCACCATGTTCTCTGGAGAGATAAATCACGGCTCACTATCTAGCAGTTTGAGGGATGATTCTTGGTTTGGTGGATGCCAGGGGAACGTTACCTACTGGAATACATAGTGACTACTGTAACATGTGGTGGAGGAGGGGTAATGGTCTGGGGCTGCTTTTACAGGTTTGGCCTTTTATTTCCAGTGAGGGGTAATGTTAATGCTACTGAACATAAAGATATTTTACACAAATGTAGCTGGTACCCATTTGGGGTTCGGCCCTTTCCTGTTTCAGCATGACTGCGCCCCAATGCACACAGCGAGCTCCATAAAGACATGACGTGAGGAGTTTGGGGTGGGGGATCTCAAGTGTCTGCTCCGAGTCCGGACCTAAACCCCATCCAACACATTTGGGATGAATTAGAATGACAATCACGAGCCAGACTTTCTCCCCGACGTCAGCGCCTGACCTCACAAATGGGCACAAATTCCCACAGACATCTCAAAAACTTGTGGAAATCCTTTTCAGGAGGGTGGAGACAGTTTTAGCTGCAAAGGGGGCCCAATCCCATATAAGCCCCCATGGTTATGGAAGGAGATGTCCAAAAAGCTCAGTAGGTGGTCCACAAACTTTTGGCCTTTTAGTGTGCATACATAGTACTATGTATAGCAGGAGACAGTTCCTTATAAGACCACTAGGTGGCGCAAAGTAGTAGGTAAAAATCGGAATCCTGCCCGTAAAGTTTGTTTCTGATATTTCTCCATTTATAACCTGTACTTCATATAGCACCAACATAGTCTGCAATGCTGTACAGAAAACGCACCCACGGTCACAAAATAACTGACTTACTTCATTATCTCATGTACTCTGATAATTGGGAAATTGTATATTGCCGAGCATTGTGCCATTATAAAGTTTCTATATAACCCACAGAGCTTACATTCTAAATTTCCTATAATAAGGCACAGTGCAGAACATATACTCCATGTAAGCAGCACCCTGGAAACCACCAAATGCAATGTGTCAATGTTACAGGACTTACAGGCATAGCAGAGTTGAGTTTGTCATTTGGTAGAGCTCATGATCACATCATAATACATTATCTGTGGTCTTAGGCTGTGTTCACACTAGCGTCATGGCTTTTGTTTATAACGGAACCATGACGACTATGCCGGATCCATTCTCAAAGGGATACTAGCAAATCCTGACAGATCCCTTTAATGAGGTCCACTAAGTTTCAGTATTTTTGACGGCAAGAATATTGGAAAGGCTGATTGAACTTCTGAATGCAAGTGTGAACAGAGACTAATCTTGGTTCACATAGGAAACAATTGCATGACAAATCCAGCTTTGATCTGTATGAGCGTTTTGCAAGAATATACGAGTCTTTACCACTAGAGGGAGACAGTTGTAACAATTATAATTTTCACGTTCTAACTCTATTCACTGAGTTTCAGATGTAACTTGTGCATTAATAAACGCTATAAACGGTCTGTAAAAATGTGCAAATTAATTATTATTTACCGTAGCAAAATATGCAACCCAACCCTATTTGATACTTATATATTTGTGATATAGAAGATTTACTAAAAAAAATAAAGTACTCAAATATTATATTTAGCTATTAGTTTTGTTTCCAGAGAAGGGGGGTTGATTACCAATATGGCTTCCATTGCATTTCACATTACCATTGCCATCCAGCTTTCCCTTAACCCTGAATGGCAACTCTACCATCTCTCTGCAAAGGGCATCTCTCTGCATTAAGGCACATGGATGTCATAGAGGGGGGTCCCCGGAGAGCTGCTCTATAAGAATTACCACCATGTAACATTACATTTCCCTTGCAGTGACTGCTGCAGGTGAAATGTCTGGCTGGCTGAGTCTTGCCCCCCATATATGAAAGGGGTTGTCCGGGACCCGTCCCCTCTCCTGACATGTCTGTTTTAATAAATACTTGTATTCCCAATGAAATAACAATTCTGGAAAAAAATGTTCTTAAAAATCTTCATTGTGCCGTTCCTGTTATTGCTCCTTGAAATGTATGAATAAATTGACAACTGGGTGTTACCATTCTCCATGTCTAAGGGGCGTGTTCCCATATAGTTTCACTCTATCAGCACTGATTGGACATTGTCAGTCTGTGTAGGGACCAGGGCCGCCATCAGGGGGGTATTAGGGGTACTGGTGTGAGGGGCCCGGCCAAACCTAATTGAAAGGGGGGCCCGGCAACTGCCGCGACATTCTTTTGGTAGGAAAAAACGGGCCCCTGCAATGGGGCCCGTTTTTTTTCACCAAAAGAATGTCGTAAGCTGCTGCTGCTGCTGCGGGCCCCCTCCCCTCCCCTCGTCATGGGGTCCGTCAAACAGTCCGCCCGCGCACCCGATCGCGCGCACAACGAAGCTCCCGCGCGTGCGCACTCGCGAGCGCGCACCCACGAACGCCCGTACTTTCATAGTTCAGCCGGGCAATAAATGACTGGCTCTGCTTAGGATGAATGAACTACTTCCACACCACAGCTAGGAATCTGGACTTCTGAAAGTTCTGTTTTCCACACGTCGAATTACAGCTAGGAAGTTTTGGCCATTATTTCGCGGAACTTTCTTCCCTTCTTCCGTAGATGTGCCCAATTTATCGATTATGATATCATCGGTCAGTTGTTCTTTTGAAACCCTCTCAAAAAGAGGATGTTCTGTGAAGTGCGTCACCATCCACTCGTGAACTTCTTCCACATCTGTAATTGTATACACCAGCCCCCCAACACGTAGTACATAAGCATATTCTGCCAATAACGTGGAACTGATGATCCTCCATTTATGCTTCGTCTTCTTAAAATGAGGGTCCGGAAACAGAAAGAACATCTTACTAAGCTGTGCTTTCCTGAAGAAGTTGGGCAAGTATTTCATAGCGTTACTCCTGATGCAGGCAATATTCTGGTACTGGCCAGGGTGGCACGCTCTTAAGGACTTGATCCGGTCTTGCACATAGTCTGAAACTTTTACACGTATCTCCAGTCCAAGCATTAGTGAATTTGGGAACAATGGGGACAATTCAACTAGCAATCCACCATATCCGCAGCCAATGTCCGCAAATTCAACGCGATACTCTTGCTTCTTCACCTCCATCAAGTCCTTAAGGTCATCATGAGAATTGTCCAATGGCAAAGGCTTAAAATATTCAGGATAATATTCTGACCAATCCATCTCTTCTGGTCTGACAGGGTACTGGAAGGTGTGATCAGCCATGGGGTTGGAGTGGGCTCTTTGCCGGTAATAGCGTTTCTGAGGCAGGGACACGGCTTTCCCCGGCTCCTTCGCCGTTGCACATGGCTGCACCGGGGTCTCGGACATAGCGCTGCATTAGCCTCTCACTGCATGGCGCAGGTTTCGGGAGGCGTGTCCGCTGCGGGAATCCTGCAGGGAAAAAAAGTTTAGACTTGCCCCGGCCGTAGTTTAAGTGACGCATCTCTCTCTTCTGAACGTAGCCCCGCCTCCTGGGATGACGCTGTAGACCATGTGACCGCTGCAGCGGTCACATGGGATGAAACGTCATGACAGGAGGCGGGGCTGCGCTAAGAATAGAGGATCGCGTCACCAGGACTACGGCCGGGGCAAGTCTAAACTTTATCAATTTAAAAAAGTACCTTTTTTTTTTCTCTTTTGTGATTTTTGCGGCAGAACCGCAGCATTTCCGCAACAGAGGAGCGGCGATTCCACAGCATAAATTGACACACTGCGGCTTAAAAAGCCACACTGCAGGTCCATTATTTTTGCAGCGTGTGAATGAGATTTGTTCACATCTCGCCCACTCGGCTGCGACTGTAATACGCTGCGGATTTTCCACAATAAAATGTGTTGCATAAAATCCGCAGTGTTCATGCCTAGTGTGTTCCTACCCTAAGGCCGGATTTACACAAGCGCGTGCTTTTTGCACGCGCAAAAAACGTGGCATTTTGCGCATGCAAAAGGTCCATAACAGCTCTGTGTGTCAGCAGCGTATGATGCGCGGCTGCGTGATTTTCGCGCAGCCGCCATCATTATGACACTCTGTTTCTATGTTTGTAGCTCGTGGTGCTTTTCTGTTTTCAGTCATAGTTTATACGGCTGCGGAAGTGCTGGGCGTGATTTTCACGCACCCATTGACTTCAATGGGTGCGTGATGCGCGAACAATGCACAAATATAGGACATGTCGTGAGTTTTACGCAGCGGACACACGGACACACGCTGCGTGAAAATCACTGACAGTCCGCACGACCCCATTGAGTAACATAGGTCCGTGCGAGGCGCGTGAAAATCACGCGCGTTGCACGGACATATTACACGTTCGTCTGAATAAGCCCTGACAATAAGGCCCAGTTCACAGAGTTTTTGGGCCTTGATATTGACTCGGACACTGCGTCAGAATCAGCACCAAAGAACTTCCAAAACCGCCTCCCATTGATTTAATCTGAAATCAATGGGAGCCAGTCGCGGAAAAAAGAAAAAGCAGCACGTCCTTTCTTGCCGTTGTTCCGCCTCTGACCTCCCATCGAAATCAATGGGAGGCAGAAAATGCATTTTTCGCTGCGTTTTCTGTCTGCTGTCCTCAATCGCCGCGGGCAACAAACGCGGCAAGATAGTGTGGGCAGGTCAAAATCTGCCTCAAAATTCGGTGCGCGGTTCCAGGCGGTCGCCGGTGCGCATGCGCGGGAGTTTGCGGGTGCGCGCGATCAGTCGCACGGGCGGCGGTGTTTGACGGCCCCCATGCCACCCAGGGCCGATATCAGGGGGGGTATTAGGGGTACTGATGTGAGAGGCCCGGCCAAACCTAATTGAAAGGGGGGCCCGCAGCTCATGACATTCTTTTGGTGAAAAAAACGGGCCCCATTGCAGGGGCCTGTTTTTTTTCTACCAAAGGCAAGTCGCGGCAGTTTGCCGGGCCCCCCTTTCAATTAGGTTTGGCCGGGCCTCTCACATCAGTACCCCTAATACCCCCCCTGATGGCGGCCCTGGGTACCATGATATAGTGCTGGACGGAATACCGTTAACAGGCGGTGCCACGGTAGGGGGGCCCAGAAAATTTCGCTGTAGGGGGCCCTGAAATTCCTGATGGCGGCCCTGGTAGGGACACACCCCCAACTGGTAACACCCAGCTGTCAATTTATTCATACATTTCTAGGAGGAATAACAGAGGAATAGCACAATGCAGGGTTCTAAGGCCTCATTCACACGACAGGGTCCGAGTGTCGGCCGGGAAAATCGGCCGATTTTCCCGGCCGGTTTGCATCCGTTCCGATTCCGTTCCGGGCCATGTTGTCGTTTTTACCGGCCGATTTGGACCCGATTTGCATCCGTTTTTTTCCCTGTCCGTTATAAAATCGGATGAATTTCATTTAAATTTGTTGCCACACACAGCCCTTTGTAGATAATGCCACAGCCCCCCTGGTAGGTAATGCCACCCAGCCCCCTGTAGGCGATGCCACCCAGCCCCCTGCAGGCGATGCCACACAGCCCCCTGCAGGCGATGCCACCCTGCCCCCTGCAGGCGATGCCACCCTGCCCCCTGCAGGCGATGCCACCCTGCCCCCTGTAGGTGATGCCACCAAGCCCCCTGTAGGAATGCCACCCAGCCCCCTGTAGGAATGCCACCCTGTCCCCTGTAGGTAATGCCACCCAGCCCCCTGTAGGTAATGCCACCCAGCCCCCTGTAGGTAATGCCACCAAATCCCCTGTAGGTAATGCCACCAAGTCCCCTGTAGGTAATGCCACCAAGTCCCCTGTAGGTAATGCCACACAGCCCCCTGTAGGTGATGCCACACAGCCCCCTGTAGGCGATGCCACACAGCCCCCTGCAGGTGATGCCACCCTGCCCCCTGTAGGCAATGACACCCAGCCCCCTGTAGGTGATGCTACCCAGCCCCTGTAGGTGATGCCACCCAGCCCCCTGTAGGCGATGCCACCCTGCCCCCTGCAGGCGATGCCACCCTGCCCCCTGCAGGCGATGCCACCCTGCCCCCTGTAGTTGATGCCACCCTGCCCCCTGTAGTTGTTGCCACACAGCTCCCTGTAGTTGATGCCACACAGCCCCCTGTAGGTTGCACCCATCCCCCCCCCCCCTTCCAGGAGAAGTCACTGACTTCAATGTCCATATATGGACAGTGTAGTCACTGACTTCTCCTGGAGAGGAATTCCCTGCCACAGGTCGGGAATTCCGCTTCAGAAGTTAGTGACCACTGTGTCCATATATGGACAGTGTAGTCACTCACTTCTCCTGTAGCGCAATCCCCAGCCATAGAGTCGGGGATTGCGTTGCATGAGTGAGTGACATCGTTGTGTCCATATATGGACAGTGTAGTCACTGACTTCTCCTGGAGAGGAATTCCCTGCCACAGGTCGGGAATTCCGCTTCAGAAGTGAGTGACGTCACTGTGTCCATATATGGACAGTGTAGTCACTCACTTCTCCTGTAGCGGAATCCCCGGCCATAGAGTCAGGGATTCCGCTGCAGAAGTGAGTGACATCGCTGTGTCCATATATGGACAGTGTAGTCACGCACTTCTCCTGTAGCGGAATCCCCGGCCATAGAGTCGGGGATTCCGCTGCAGAAGTGAGCGACTTCGCTGTGTCCATATATGGACACAGCGAAGTTACTCACTTCTCCTGTAGCGGCATCCCCGGCCATAGAGTCGGGGATTCCGCTGCAGAAGTGAGTGACTTCGCTGTGTCCATATATGGACAGTGCAGTCACGCACTTCTCCTGTAGCGGATTCCGACTCCTACAGGGAGCAAAAAAAGACCCTCCTCCTCCTCCTCACATGCACTCTGCACTGTGAGGAGGAGGAGGAGGAGGAGAGAGAGTGCGCGAGCGATGGTAGACCCGGCCATCACTCGGGACACATTCCGGTGATGGCCGTGTATCACCCGGCCCCATAGACTTCTATGGGAGCCGGGCGGCCGAGTACCCGGCCGAAAATAGGGCATGTCCCATTTTTTGACGGCCGGTTCTCCCGGCCATCAAAAAATCGGTCGTGTGAATAGCCCCATTAGGGGTCTATTGTTCCTAATGCAGCCGGGTGTCGGACGATTTATGAACGGCCGGCACCCGGACGGGAAACCCTGTCATGTGAATTCCGCCTAAGAAAAGATGCTCCAGAATTGTTACTTCATGGGGAATACAAATATTTACTAAAACAGACAAGTCAGGAGAGGTCTTTAAGTCCAAATAGGGTAAAAAAAAAAGGAGCAAGGGGCTATGGCCGTACTGACACCAAGCTTTTCACTATGACTTACTGAAATGAAATTTACATTTTTGTGAAAATATATTTAGAGAAATTCAGTGAATAGGCAACATCATTGTCCAACAACCTGTGGCTCTCCAGCTGATGCAAAACAACAACTCCCATCATGTCCTGACAGCCTATGGAGAGACACAGGTTGAGGATCACTGCTCTACACCATCCGGTAATATATTTCTATGTCACAGACACACAGCTGAGCTCCTGTCCATGGTACTGAATATAGGAAACCCTAATTATTACAGTATTTACCTCTAGATACAGAAGAATTGTGTTTACTTTGATCCCTTCATTGAAAGATCGGTTCAGGTTGTATCCAGCTTCGCACTATTTTTTCTCTTGCTAGTTGACATTAGGGGATATGTTCACCTTTGCAACCATTTTTATTGCCTCAATGCATCTACTCTGATAAATGAACCAACTTTGCAGATATTGTTGATTAAAAATCTCCTACCATTATGTTTTTACAGCCCCTATGCAAATCTATGCATCTCCATGGTAACAGACAACAAACAAACCTTGTGTAGTCGGATCCTGCAGTCATATTCCCTGCTTCTTACCCTGCTGAATGTAAGTAAACAAGAAGTAGAGGACAAATGGAAGGGAGTATGACTGCAGGATCAGACTACAAATGGTTTCTTTGTAGTCTGAGACATATAGGTTTACATAGGAGCTGTAGACACAAAACGACAGGAGATTTTTTTCTCAAAACCACATGCAGAGATGCTTCATTGTTTATTTTAGATGCATTGGGGCAATAAAAAAAAGGATGCAAAGGTTTATATTTAGTCTCATCTCAGTATATGTGTGATGATGACCGGATAATTATTTGTAGTTTTTTTACTAGCTTTCTAGCTGTGTACAGTTTATAATCATTCTGTCATTGTTCTCTTTATGTTCATAAGCTACATACTTTTTCCGCTGCAGTCTTAGGGTATGTTCACACGAGGGCGTCCGTTACGGCTGAAATTACGGGGATGTTTCAGCCTGAAAACATCCCCGTAATTTCAGCCGTACCGGCATGTGCAGGCGCTTGAACGCCGCGTCAATTACGTCCGTAAATAGGCCGTGTGAACATACCCTTAAAGGGAAGGTGTCATGAATTTTTTTTTTTTATCATATTGATTTTAATATAATAACATAAATTTTATTTATTTGTGTTCTCATGTTCTACTTTTTACTTTGTTCTTATTTTTACCTCTCTATGGGGGCTGCCATTTTTTTTTCATCTCTGTATGTGTCGATTAACGACACATACAGAGATGGAATACGGCACATACAGCCCCATAGTGAATGCGAACGGGAGCCGTTCCATTCACTGCAGCATGCGCCGCTCCCACACAGACCAAAACGAAGCTCGTTCACAGACCGAAATCCGGCAACATTTTCATGTGGACCAGAAGCCGCTGCCAGACAGTAAGATGACGGCTTCCAGCCATATGTTCAAGGAAGCGAAGGCGCAAGGAATAGGAGCGGAGGCGGCAGCGGCGGCAGGAGCAGATAATTTATGTTTGTGTATGTGATGTGTGTATTCTGTTCGTGTTACATTGTCTGCTGAGCCCTGTATCTAATCCTCCTACACTGTGCAGTCGTTCAGAAAATGGCGGCACACAGTGTAGGCGGTTTGACGATTCAAACCCCCTCCTTCTCCTGGCACTAGCCAGAATAAGGGAGGGGGGATTGTGTGAGGACACTAGAGGAGAGTGTCTACCCCAAATTTGCAGCATAAAGCAATGAGGTTGCTTTACCACATTGACCATACTGCAATTTTGGGAACTGCTCCCTCTAGTGGCCAGCACATTGAAATGTTATAAATTAGAATCTAATTTATATTTCCTGACTTGTGAAAAAATTAAAACAATGTGTAATCACTTTAATAAATTCTCCTTTTTGTGTTTCAATTCCTCACCATTTTCAAGATACTTGATTGCTGTCAGCGGATGAGTACACAGCCAACCTGTACATAGCTAGTCCTGCTCTCTGCTGAGAAATGGATACATTGTATCCAATCTAGGCAATGCTCTGTAATATAAAGAGCCTGGACTCCAGACTGATACATTGTATCCAGTCTAGACAATGCTCTGTGATATAAACAGCCTGGACTCCAGACTGATACATTGTAGCAAACTACCAGAAAGATTTGTGCAGCTGCTGCTGATGGGTTCAGCTCACAGAGCATAGTCTAGACTGGATACAATTGTAACCACATCTCAGCTGTGAGCAGGACTAGCTATGTACAGGTTTACAGCCTCTCAATGTAAACAAGAGTTCTTATTCACTGACAGCAAACAGATATATTGAAAAAGGTGAGGAATTGAAGCACAAAGTATATTAGAAAGTTGTAGAACTTTTAATTTATACATTGATTGACCTTTATTTAAATAATATCAGAAAATCCCTTTAAGGCCAATTTACACGTCCAGATCAGTAGGATCCAATTCAGAAAACGGGGGTGTCCCATCTGTGTACCGGTGGCCGCACTCTCTCTACTCTTAAAGAAGACGTTACGGGAAGTTGTCGATCGTTGTGAGTTCAGCTCTTGGGATGCCCACTGATGCTAGGACCAGTTGGGCGTTCATGGAGAACTGACTATGCACATGAAGCCGCCTCCCTATTGTAATGCATTGGAATTACGGAAACCTACAAGCGTTCGATGTCCTCCCCAATAATGACTGTAACACTGTGATGAATATTTTGTTTGCTCGAATCACTTGAAAGCGTCGGCGGAGTGTTTATATACAATATATAGAAATATAACCGTGAGTAGTCCATTTCTATTAAGCTGTTTCGTGTGTAATGCTCCCATTATTACAGATGGAGCGCAGTTTGTCAGGAAGGATTGGATAATAGCTTGAGAGCGCTTTGACAGTTATAGCTTTATTTACACTTACAAATGTACAATCGACTCATTTTAAGTGCACTTACTGAACCGTTATTGCACCCACAATGCAGGTGAGGGTAATAAACGCTGGCACGCATTATCCCCATGTTGTATATTCAATAGATGGCAGCGGGAGAGACAGGAAATAAAGTGGTAAACGGAAAAGAGGAGGTAATTACCAAATAAATCCAAGAGGCTGAGAACAAAAAAAACAACACAGCAATAAATAACATACAAATAATATCATGTTGGGGGAGAAAAAGAGGCGACTCAGGGATTCAGCCCTTCAGCCCTTTCAGTTGGCACTGCCAGCTATGACGTGAATGTCCACTTTTTTATCACAAGAACTAAAATTCTGCGCTGGTTAATTTCTTAATACATATTTTTAGTTTTACTGATACATAGCCCCAGTCTGACGCGGGGGGGGGGGGGGGGGGGGGTTACCCAATTTGGGTGTTACGAAACTGGGTTCAGTATGGGTCTCTACGTTGCTACGCCCAACAAAGTGAAATCAGTTTGTAGCTGGCATTGATTTCCACTATAATTGACACCAGTTTTCTGGGGTAAATTATATATATTGTGGCCCCACCCCCTTTTTGTTAGCCATGCCCCTTTTAAAACAGTGGCGAGGGCGGTGCCGTAAAAAACCCTAAAGTCACATTTTTCATTGCATATGGCAATTTTTCTACACCAGAAAACTGGCATAGAAAGGAATAAATTCCCCCATACAGTTACATTGTCTAGACTGGATACAATTGTAACGGCTTCTCAGCTGAGAGCAGAATGATGTAAAAAAGAGTATTCTCATTCACTGAAAGCAAACAGATATATTGAAAATGGTGAAGAATTGAAACACAAAGTATATTAGAAAGTTGTAGAACTTCAGTATACAGTGATTGAGCATTACATGAAACCAGAAAACTTGTATGCAGCTCCTATGCAGACCTATGTGTCTCTATAGTTACAGACTACAAATAAACCCTCTGTAGTCTGAACTCACTCCCTGCCTGGATGAGGGTATGTTCACACGCAGTGTTTTCAGACGTAATTCGGGCATTTTACGCCTCGAATTATGGGGTTAAGGAGCCATGCATTTTTCGTCTTCAGGACCACATTACATATATATATATATATATATATATCTATCTCTCTCTCTCCTTGTTAATGATCTCAAGGCAGCTGGGACCACAGTCACCAAGAAAACCATTGGTAACACATTACACCGTAATGGATTAAAATCCTGCAGTGCCCGCAAGGTCCCCCTGCTCAAGAAGGCACATGTACAGGCCCGTCTGAAGTTTGCAAATGAACATCTGGATGATTCTGAGAGTGATTGGGAGAAGGTGCTGTGGTCAGATGAGACTAAAATTGAGCTCTTTGGCATTAACTCAACTCACCGTGTTTGGAGGAAGAGAAATGCTGCCTATGACCCAAAGAACACCGTCCCCACTGTCAAGCATGGAGGTGGAAACATTATGTTTTGGGGGTGTTTCTCTGCGAAGGGCACAGGACTACTTCACCGCATCAATGGGAGAATGGATGGAGCCATGTACCGTCAAATCCTGAGTGACAACCTCCTTCCCTCCACCAGGACATTAAAAATGGCTCGTGGCTGGGTCTTCCAGCACGACAATGACCCGAAACATACAGCCAAGGCAACAAAGGAGTGGCTCAAAAAGAAGCACATTAAGGTCATGGAGTGGCCTAGCCAGTCTCCAGACCTTAATCCCATCAAAAACTTATAGAGGGAGCTGAAGATCCGAGTTGCCAAGCGACAGCCTCGAAATCTTAATGATTTACAGATGATCTGCAAAGAGGAGTGGGCCAAAATTCCATCTAACATGTGTGCAAACCTCATCATCAACTACAAAAAAACGTCTGACTGCTGTGCATGCCAACAAGGGTTTTGCCACCACGTATTAAGTCTTGTTTGCCAAAGGGATCAAATACTTATTTCTCTGTGCACAATGCAAATAAATATATATAATTGTGACAATGTGATTTTCATTTTTTTTTTTAAATATAATCTATCTCTCACTGGTAAAATTAACCTAGCCTAAAAATTCTAGACTGTTCATGTCTTTGACAGTGGGCAAACTTACAAAATCAGCAAGGGATCAAATACTTATTTCCTTCACTGTATCTATCTATCTATCTATCTATCTATCTATCTATCTATCTATCTATCTATCTATCTAAATTTTGGCATTCATACCCTTTTTTGTGAGGGTAGAGATGGGGGCGGTCAATGACGAGAAGTTGGGGATGAACAGCCGGTAGAAGTTGGCGAATCCCAGGAAGTGTGGTATGGCCCTTAAGCCTTCGGGGCGTGGCCACTCCAGGACAGCCTTTACCTTCTCAGGTTCCATCTTGAGGCCCTGATCGGAGATGATGTAGCCCAGGAAGGGAAGAGACTTTTTTCAAACATGCACTTCTCCAGCATGGCATAAACATGATTCTCCCTTAAACGAAGCAACACCTGGCGGACATGACTCTGATGAGTTACCGGATCTGGGGAAAAAATCAAAATGTCATCGAGATACACCAGAACACAGATATAGAGATCACGAAAAATGTAATTGACAAATTCTTGAAATACCGCGGGGGCGTTACACAGGCCGAAAGGCATATTTACGTATTCATAGTGCCCATCATGTGTATTAAATGCGGTCTTCTACTCATCACCCTGACGAATCTGAATCAGGTTGTAGGCCCCACGCAAGTCCAGTTTAGAAAAAAAAATTGCCGTATGTGATCAAACAGTTCCGAAATCAAAGGCAATGGGTACCTGTTCTTCACCGTGATCCGATTGAGGCCTCGGTAGTCATGCAGGGTCGGAGGGATCCATCCTTCTTCTTGACAAAGAAGAACCCAGCCCCGACCGGGGATGAGGACTTACAAATGAAGCCCCTCTCCAGATTCTCCTTGATGTAGGTCGACATAAACTGAGTCTCTGGCAGGGAGAGAGGGTATACTCTACCGCGAGGAGATGAATCAGGAACCAAGTCGATCGGACAATCATATGCTCGATGTGACGGCAAAGTCTCCGCTTCACTTTTATTGAAGACATCAGAGAACATAGAGAAACAAGAAAGCAATCCTGCCAATGAATGATGCGGCGAAGGCTGCGGTGGATGGATATGACCCAGACAGCGGTCGAGACACCTGAGACACCACTGGAGTACTTCTCCAGAGTTCCAATCCAGGACTGGGGCGTGCAAACGGAGCTAAGGCAAACCCAGCAGCACAGGGTTGACGGCCTTGGGCAGGACAAACAGGGAGATGAGCTCAGTGTGAAGAGCTCCCACTTGAAGTGTCAATGGCTTGGTCACAGACAAAACTGGGTCAGGCACTGGCAGTCTATCTACCGAGGCGACAATCAACGGCCTTTCCAGACAGACAGTGGGCAACTGGAGAAGATCCACAAGGTCTTGACAGATGAAATTAGCTGCAGAGCCAGAGTCCAGGTAGGCAGAGACCGGATGGGGTTTCTTGCCAGCAATGATGGCCACGGGAATAAACAGTTTGGAGGAGAGTTCACGATTAAATGCAGTGGCGCCCAGGGTTGTCTCTCCAACCAAACCTAGTCCTTGTTTTTTTTTGGCTTTTGTGGACACAGACGCACGACATTACCAGCGAGGCCGCAATATAGACAGAGTCCAGAGGTGCGCCTGCACTGTTTCTCTTGTACAGACAATTTTAGGCGATCCACCTGTATCGGAACCTCGGGCAAGGCAGTAGAGGACGGCAAGAGGGGTTGCTGGAAGATGGGTGCCAATCTAGGAAGCCGTCTCTCCTGTCGAACCTCATGAGTTCTCTCCCTGAGCCTTATATCCACCCGGGTAGCTAGCAGAATCAGGCCATCCAAGGCAGATGGTAGATCTCGGGCAGCTAGTTCGTCCTTGATCTCGGGCGATAGACCATGCCCCCGGGTGCCACAAGCAGCCCCCCTTATAAATAGTGCCACCTGTAAAATGTGCCATACAGCCCCCCTGTAGACAGTGCTATATAGCCCCGCCTATAGAAAGTGTCACACCCCATTTGTAGATAGCGCCCCCACCTCCCCCTTGTAGATAGTGCCATACAGCCCCCCTTGTAGATATCGGCATAAAGCCCCCACTGTATATAGTGCCACACAGCCTCCTCCCTTGTTTATAGTGCCAAACAGCCCCCACTTAGTAGATAGTGCAGCACAGCCCCCCCTTAGTAGATAGTGACAAACAAAAAGACCCCTGTAGATTGCGCCACACTCAGCCTCCTGTAGATAGAGCCACAGCCCTCCCTTGTAATTAGTGCCATACAGTTCCCCCATGTGTATAGTGCCACACAGCTCCCCCTTGTGTATAGTGCCACACAGCTCCCTCTTGTGTATAGTGCCACAAAGCCCCCCCCCTTGTGTATAGTGCCACAAGGCAATGGTGCATCCGAGAAAAGTTGTATCAGCCGTGGAGATGTCACTGAAACATAGAAAGGTGGGTTTGGAGGCAGGACTATGTTACTCTTCAGGATAGCGGCACCGCCCCATGATCCTCTAATGAGTAATTAGCATATAATGTGCGCTTTTGCTGCAGCTAAAGAAACATACAAGGGAATGTTTGGAAATATTATCAGGTCATGTATTACCGCATTGGTGGCGGTTCAAGGGGTTAAAACTACCGGTTCAGACCTCTGTGATGGATTTCTACCGGCCACGACCCATTTCTGCAGTTTTCCGTTCGGATGTCTTCAGCTTCTCACTTTTAAAACATTTCTGCCCCTATAAACGAAGTTAAAATTCTCAACACCTCTAAATTAATAAAGCACCATACACTGCACCTCTAACTATAATAGCGCCATACACTGTGTCCCTCATTATAATAGTACCATACACTGTCACACACACACACACACCGTGCCCCCTGTAGATAGTTCCCCAATAGTACCCTGTAGATAGTGACCCCCATAGAGCCTCTGTAGATATTGCCCTACATACAGCCCTCTGTAGATAGTGCCCACGTATGGACTCCAGAGCTGCAAGGCAATAGTGCTAACCACTGAGCCACCATGTTGCCCTACATATAGCTTCCCCTATAGATTGTGCTACACGTATAGCCCACCTCTGTAGATAGTGTCTCACATAGAGCTCCCCCTGTATATAGTGTCCCACATATAGCCCACCCCTGTAGACAGTGCCCTACATATAGCCACCCTGTAGCTAGTGCCCCACAGGTAACCCACCCCTGTATATAGTGTCCCACATATAGCCCAACCCTATAGAAAGTGCCCTAAAGAATAGCTCCCCTATAGATAGTGCTCTACATATAGCCCACCCCTGTATAGTGTCTCACATATAGCTCCCCCTGTAGATAGTGCCCCACATATAGACCCCCCTGTAGATAGTGGCCCACATATAGACCCCCCTGTATATAGTGGCCCACATCCCCACATATAGACCCTAATGGCCCACATCCCCACATATAGACCCCCCTGTATATAATGGCCCACATATAGACCACCCCTGTATATAGTTGCCCACATAGCCCCCTGTAGATAGTGCCCCCATAGCCCCCTGTAAATAGTGACCCACATAGAGCCTCTGTAGATAGTGCCCTACATACAGCCCTCTGTAGATAGTGCCCATGTATGGACTCCAGAGATGTAAGGCAATAGTGATAACCACTGAGCCACCGTGCTGCCCTACATATAGCTTCCCCTATAGATACTGCTCCACATATAGCCCACCTCTGTAATGTCCCACATATAGCCCACCCTTGTAGACAGTGCCCTACATATAGCCACCCTGTAGCTAGTGCCTCACAGGTAAGCCACCCCTGTATATAGTATCCCACATATAGCCCACCCCTGTAAAAAGTGCAATACAAAAATAGCTCCCCTATAGATAGACCCCCCTGTAGATAGTGGTCCACATATAGACCCCCCTGTATATAGTGGCCCACATATAGACCCCCCCTGTAGATAGTGGCCCACATATAGACCCCCCTGTATATAGTGGCCCACATCCCCACATATAGACCACCCCTGTAGATAGTGCCCACATATAGACCCCCCCTGTATATAGTGGCCCACATATAGTCCACCCCTGTATATAATTGCCAACATATAGACCCCACTGTATATAGTGGCCCACATTCCCACATATAGACCCCCTGTATATAGTGGCCCACATATAGACCCCCCTGTAGATAGTGCCCCACATCCCCATATATAGACCACCCCTGTAGATAGTGGCCCACATCCCCACATATAGACCCCCATGTATATAGTGGCCCACATATAGACCCCCCTGTATATAGTGGCCCACATCCCCACATATAGACCACCCCTGTAGATAGTGCCCCACATATAGACCCCCCTGTATATAGTGGCCCACATATAGACCACCCCTGTATATAATGGGCCACATATAGAGCCCCCTGTAGATAGTGCCCCACATCCCCATATATAGACCACCCCTGTAGATAGTGGCCCACATCCCCACATATAGACCCCCCTGTATATAGTGGCCCACATATAGACCCTCCTGTATATAGTGGCTCACATCCCCACATATAGACCACCCCTGTAGATAGTGCCCCACATATAGACCACCCTGTAGATAGTGGCCCACATATAGACCCCCCTGTATATAGTGGCCCGCATCCCCACATATAGACCACCCCTGTAGATAGTTCCCCATATATAGACCCCCCCTGTATATAGTGGCCCACATATAGACCACCCCTGTATATAATGGCCCACATATAGACCCCACTGTATATAGTGGCCCACATCCCCACATATAGACCCCCTGTATATAGTAGCCCACATATAGACCCCCCTGTAGATAGTGCCCCACATCCCCATATATAGACCACCCCTGTAGATAGTGGCCCACATCCCCACATATAGACCCCCCTGTATATAGTGGCCCACATATAGACCCCCCTGTTTATAGTGGCCCACATCCCCACATATAGACCACCCCTGTAGATAGTGCCCCACATATAAACCCCCCTGTATATAGTGGCCCACATATAGACCACCCCTGTATATAATGGCCCACATATAGACCCCCCTGTAGATAGTGCCCCACATCCCCATATATAGACCACCCCTGTAGATAGTGGCCCACATCCCCACATATAGACCCCCCTGTATATAGTGCCCCACATATAGACCCCCCCTGTATATAGTGGCCCACATCCCCACATATAGACCACCCCTGTAGATAGTGCCCCACATATAGACCCCCCTGTATATAGTGGCCCACATATAGACCACCCCTGTATATAATGGCCCACATATAAACCCCACTGTATATAGTGGCCCACATCCCCACATATAGACCCCCTGTATATAGTGGCCCACATATAGACCCCCCCTGTAGATAGTGCCCCACATCCCCATATATAGACCACCCCTGTAGATAGTGGCCCACATCCCCACATATAGACCCCCCTGTATATAGTGGCCCACATATAGACCCCCCTGTATATAGTGGCCCACATCCCCACATATAGACCACCCCTGTAGATAGTGCCCCACATATAAACCCCCCCTGTATATAGTGGCCCACATATAGATGACCCCCCTTGTAGATAGAGCCCCCACTATATATAATGCCTCTCACAGTTGTATTAGAAAAAAACAAAAAACTTTACATACTCACATGATTCGCATCGTTCAATGACGCTGATTAGCGGGGCAGAATGACTTGCCCCGTCAATTAGCGCCTTTCAAGCACGGAAGCGGCGCAATGACATCATCGCGCCGATAGCGTCGTTGAAAGGCGCTGATTAGCGGGGTAAGTAATTTTGCCCCGCCAATCAGCGTCATTGTAAGGCGCTGAATGGTGGGGCATGCCCAGCCATTCAGCGCTAATGCATGTATTTGCCTGTCGCTAGCGCCGGGTCCCCTCCGGTGCTAGCGACGCCTATGGGCATAAGAGGGCTCGGCGGCGCGGGCCCCGTAGTAGCCGCTACAGCTGTTACCGCGGTAGTTACGCCACTGTATTTATCTCATATCTATCTATCTAATCGCTAATCTAATATCTATCACATCTACAACACAACGGCTTTTGTGCAAATTAGTAGGTTTACCTTAGCTGGGCTTGTGTGTTCCAGTGTTTTTGTATTAGTATTTGACCCGGCTTGTTCGATTTCTCATCTGCATCATACCATCTGTACTGCATAATTGGCTCTGCTACATCTCCATTACTGAACGTTGGCTTGTCTAACTATTCTTCTGCTTCATCCCTACTGTACTGCCTTCTCAGCTCTGCTACATCTCTGTTACTGAACATTGGCTTGTCTGACTACACTTCTAAACCTGGCTCTGCTACATTACAGTTACCGACCCCTGGCTTATCTGACCATGAGCTACGTTTCACTCCTGGTACCGCATCTGTCTGATTACATCCCGTTACCAGTTATCCAGAAATTACCGAACTAGCCAGAGGCACCTGGGGTCAGCTTAATCCTAACCAATGTCATGGGAAAGTGGGTGATATAGGTGACATTGTGCCCTCTAGTGGTTCTTCTCAGGGTTTCGCAGCAATCAGATCATTATAAGTATGAACATGTTGTGGCCAGTGATTGGCTGCCATGGTCACATGGCACTGGACAACACGTGAAGAAGTGTTGGGAGACCAGCAGCGCGGGATTAACGCTGATTTTAAAAGATAATAATTAATAAAAATTAAAAAAAATTTGGTCGAAAACCCATTAACACACCCAGACTGAGGAAATACAATGACTTCTACTTCTTATCTGTATGTAGTCGTTGTTACTTGTAGAACCCACATCACACAGGAATTCTGCTCGTATCCTTGTTTTGTAGGAAAATGTAGATCTCTTATTTCTGCATTGGCGCTGACAGATGTGAAGTGATACCATGGAGAGAGTTGTCTAAATAGGATATTCTCCAATTTAGACAACTTGGATATATCTCCATATTCCATCTAGTAGCAAAAGGAAACGTGATATAAAATCGTATAAGGATGGATCAACGCAGCGTGAAACAGAGGAGAATATTGAGGTGATGCCCTGTATGTAGATTGTGCCCCCAAGACGTTTAACAATAAAGTGCCCCTCCCATTCCAGATATGATTTATAGCCGTAAAACAAGTTACGGTCTATATATATATGTATATATATATATATATATATATATATATATATATATATATATATATATATGTATGTATATATATATAAAAGAAAATACACAATTTAAAATAAACTATTTAAAGAGGACCTGTCACTAGGTCATATAAGTTGAGCTGGTTAACTGACCTGATTAGAGCTTTTTTTCCTGAACACCCCTTCTGTCTAACGACTTAGATGGTACGGTCGCTATTGACCACGGCATATCAGTGGTTAAAGGGGTTGTACTAGAATCGACAATTATCACCTATCCACAGGTGATAATTGGTAATATTTGGTTATTGGTAATACTTTCTGATCTGGGAGCCCCACCCATCTGGGAGCCCCAGTGTTCGCAAGAACAGAGTTCCTGGCCCCCCGTTCCTTCTCTTTGCACCGCCCACAGTGAGGAGGGGCTTAAATGGAGCGATGGTCAAGCATGCGCCCACTGCTCCATTCAATGTCTATGGGACTGAGCGCTGTATTCGGCTGTTTCCGTTATTCCCATAGACTTTTGATAGAGCAGCAGCGTGCATGCTCGACCGCCACTCCAAACAATGTCCGCAGTAAGGAATAACGGGGGTTCTCATGATCGGGGGGATAGCAGGTCAAAAAAATATATATTTTTTCAAAAAAACATTTATGTTAAAAACTGGATGTTTAGAAAGCGCTACACAATTGGGATGATAAACAGAATGATGCTAATGCTGGATTTATTGTACAGAGGAAGGGCAATGCGTTTCAATGCTTATCCTGCGTCTTCACCAGGCCGAAAATAAGTTAAAACAAGCATAAACATACATCTTAAATACACATGTGGATAGGGGGAGGGGATCACAGGCAAAGAACCGCCAAAAACGAGACAATCAGATACACAGGTGAAAACAGATGTGAGTGACGTCATCAGGTAAAGACAATTACCATAGCCCTCGGATACATAGACCATATAGTTTATAATAGGGACTGAATAAAACGTACTAGTAGGTAAAACTACAGGGTGGGCGCACAATTATAAAAATACAGTTTTGGTCAGTAAACCCAAAACACATAAGAATGTAAAAACTCAAGGTAAAACATGACGGGAAGTAACAGAGCGGACAGAAGTGATTTTACATTCTACAGCATTATAAAAAGGGCTTACCGGTGTTCAGAGGAGTAAGGATGGAAATTGGGACAGGTACAGCGGCACAGTCAGCGGTAAGGCTGGAGCGGAACGAAAGGAAGAAAAACGGCCAGCCGGCGTTAGCGTAGTCAAGGTAACCTGAAGGGCTACGGTGGCCGTGAGAGGAAAAAAAAGGTGGCGAAAGCAAAACTGATGCCGCTTGATTACCTACTAGAACGTTTTATTCAGTCCCTATTATAAACTATATGATCTATGTATCCGAGGGCTATGGTAATTGTCTTTACCTGATGACGTCACTCACATCTGTTCTCACCTGTGTATCTGATTGTCTCGTTTTTGGCGGCTCTTTGCCTGTGATCCCCTCCCCCTATCCACATGTGCATTTAAGATGTATGTTTATGCTTGTTTTAACTTATTTTCGGCCTGGTGAAGACGCAGGATAAGCATTGAAACGCGTTGCCCTACCTCTGTACAATAAATCCACCATTAGCATCATTCTGATTATCATTCCAATTGTGTAGCGCTTTCTAAACATCCAGTTTTTAACATATGTTTTTTTGAAAACATATATATTTTTTTTACCTACTATTTCACTTGCGGCACAATACAATTGTTGCCGGTACCTGGATACTGAAAGCTGCACCCTTGTTACAATACTGCCTACATCCGCAAGCTGTACCAGCCAGTACAAGCTCTTACGGTGAGTGTAACAACTTACCATTGCTATCCATTACTTTACCTATCAAGGTTTATCTTGCACCATGTGGCGCTGTGTACTTTTTCTCTTCTCAGACATGATCGGGGGGAGTCCCAGCATTGGGGCCCCCAGAGTTCAGACATTAATTACCTATTTTGTGGATAGATGATAATTGTCGATTCTGGTACAACCCCTTTAAACTACTCAACTAAAGATTGCAACTTTCAGTGAGTCGCAAATTTTGGTAAAATCGTGGTTATAAGGCAACTTCAAGCTGCCATCTTTTTTAACATAGGAAACAACTGAGACTGCATGGTGCCCATGATTTAATATGCGATTTGCGTGCCGCCGTTGAGATTGGGGCATGGTGGACCTTGGTAATGGCTACATGAAAACAAAAGTAAAACAAAAAACCTAATTGGGAACTATTTGCTGGTAATTACTGTCGTGCCCAGACCGGATCTACATGTGTAAAGATAGACAAGGGGTATGTATAGCACCTGCCCTTCTCAATAGCACCTCCGGCCCACCACCTCAATGTACGCCCAAAAAAATGCACAAAACTTGTCAAGGGGTTTTGCTTTATATATAAGGTATTGAGAGATTATGACCCTAACCCCAGGGGCCCCAAGTGCAGAATCTGTAATAGGACCCCCAACTATTCCACATCATTTATAGTACTGGTCTCCTCATATGGGGCAGATTGACCTTTTGGGCCCCCTCAGGCTCCAGGGCCTGGCTGCAACCACAACCTCGACACCCACTATAGTTACAAAAACTATATAGATTTGTCATTCAGAGAAGCTAGACAACCTCTTTGGTGCTATAATGGTTTTTTGCTTTTCCTCCTCGCTGGTGCAAATGGCACCAAATTATCTCACGCTAGAGACTGTAATACCAAGGGGGGCGCTCTCAGAAGAGAGCAGAAAGCCGATCTCTGGATGACGAAGAGCGGAGGAGACTGTAGGAATGGCCGCCTAAACTTTTATAAACATTTTGACATGTCATAGTTACGTGTCGGAAGTTTTGAGCGGTGGGGGTCTAGGTGCTGATACACCTACTGATCGCTAAAACGAAGGGAAAAAAAACGCCCAGCTGAGCACTGTTCCCGTTCATTTTTGATCGGCTCTCCTCGTAAAGCCGAGACAGCGGTGTACGGGCTCATAGACTTGCTATTGAGCCCAAACTCTGGTCACTAAGCTGTCCAAAGAGCACCGATCAGAAAAGAAGGGGAACAGTGCTCAGCTGAGCGCTTTTGCCCATTCGTTATAGCGATCGGGGGAGGGGTCTTAGCACTCGGAGCCCCACCGCTCAAAGCTTCTGATATGTCAAGAGTTTTATGAAAGTTTAAGTACAGCATAGATGGGAGTCATTGACCCACATGCGGCAGTCCGTGGCACTGAGCTCTGTGACACCAGCTGTTCAGCGCCATGGTTGGTGAACCTCCGGCACCGGCTGCCGCACCTCAGTCTCATAAGGTAGATTATCAGTAGTAACTTCAGGCAAGAGGACTGCAGGTAAAAACCCTGTGCGGGGCACCTCCAGGGGCAGCAGCGCCATCTTATGGGGTTACTATCTAGTAATATGGCTGCCAGGGTTTCGCCATGAGTTATTTTACTGCCGCCACATGATGGTCGGGATTTTGACACCACCTTGGTAGTGGTATGTCTACAAAACTGACTCCATCGAAACCACGTCCATATTTTCCAAAAGAAAACAAAACTTTCAAGAATGGCGCAAATGCAAACGTTTCTTAAATATGGCAAACAGAGTATAGTCAGAAAATATAGGCGCAAAATATGGTAAAAAAGACGACGCAAAGCGAATGATTCATATGGAGTTCACGCCTAAATCCTGACAGAATCCTATGACATCCATATACTTTAATGGGACCTATGGATCGGGTTTGTTTTCATGGGACAACCCATTTAATTAATAATCTTAGGGTTCGACCAGAGTTTCTTCGTCAATTTTTTTTTTAAAAGCGAGACTAAGTAACAACACAACAAAAATCGATAAATGTATAAATAAGAAACATTTTATATTATTTTTTAATTAATATATACAGTAGAAATCTATTAGAACGCACTCGGGTGGAAATAATAAGGGCACATTTTACCGTCTGTATTATGGCTGCAAGGCCCCTAGACCACCAACCATATTAAAAGTAACCCCTTCACTACACTAGACTATCAGGGAAGCAAGAATGATCTCTTCTACTATTACTAGCCCACCAGGGATACCATGATTAACCCTTACAATACACTAGACCATGAGGGAAGCAAGTAATATGCCTTTCACTTCTCCTAGACCACCGGGGATACCAACATTAACCCCCTCCACTACACTAGACCATAAGGGAAACAAGCATTATGCCTTCCACTACCCCTAGACCACCAGGGATACTAACATTAACCCCCTCCCCTACACCATAAGGGAAGCAGGTACTATCCCCTCTACTATCCTATACCACCAAGGAAGCAAGCATTATCCCTTCCACTATTCCTAGACCACCAGAGATACCAACATGAACCCCCTTGACTAGATTAAAGAAATCAGGGCAGCTGGCATTAACCCCTCCAGTACCTTACCCCACCATGGATGTTGACATTAACCAATATACTTCCATAGCCTACCAGACATAGGACGTTAACCCTTCTATTACCCTAGACTATCAGCGAAGTATGCATGAACTCTCCACTACCCTAGACCACCAGGGATACTAACTTTAACCCCCTTGAGTACCCTAGACTTTCATGAAAGCTTGCATTAACCCCCACTACCCTAGACCACTAGGGAAACTGTCATTAACCCCTTCACTGGCTTACACCACCAGGGATCTTGACAATAACCCCTTCTATTCTCTAAACCTTAGGAATATTGACATTAAACCGTCCACTACCCTAGACCAGCAGGAAAACTAACATTAACCCCTACACTACCCTAGACCATTAGGGAAGCCCGAATGGCAGAATAACTTTAGATGTGCACAGTCTTGTCAATTTTTTGAAGAGGACTGGTCACCTCTCCGGATAGGTCTATTTTATTAAATACTTGTATTCTCTATAAAATAACAATTCTGGAACATCTTTTCTTAAAACTCTACGTTGTGCCATTCCTCTGTTATTCCTCCTAGAAATAAATGAATTAATTGACAACTGGGTGTGTCCCAATCTTGCTCTGTCAGCACTGATTGGACAGTGTCGGTCTGTGTAGGGAAACACCCCAAACTGATATCGCCCAGTTGAGAATGTATTCATAAATTTCTATGAGGAATAACAGAGGAACGGCACAACGTAGATTTCGAAAAAAAAAGATGCCCCAGAATTGTTTTTTCATGGCGAATACAAGTATTTACCAAAATAAACATGTCAGGAGCGGTGTGACTGTCATGCACTGTTATAATTACACCCAGGGGAATCGACAAGGCAACAACAATAGTGAATTTAATGCTGAAGTTGCTCTTGGGTGCCAGCCATACTCCAGCAGAAATGATTGAGGGTCAAAAGCGGTATTCGTAGTGTGGGGACAGGTCCGCTCGACTATTAACCCAAAAAACTATTGTGCGGATTGGCTAATAGGAGCTAACAAAGAATACGGTGGATTCATAAGGGGAGCGCTTTCCTCGCCCCTCAGCAGTGATTGATGACCCCTGTACACAGCAGACGTGGGGAGCCTCATGAATACAGCGCACTTATAAGCCGGTGTATTCTTTGACCGCTTCTATTAGCCAAATGGCACAATATTTTTTGGTGCCGTTTTGGCTAATACTAGAGCAGAACTTGCCCCATACTATGTTGCCTCCACATTGGGCACAGTCTGTTGACAGATCCGCTTTAAACCATAGCATGCTTTACGCATAGTGCTTTGGTTTTTATATTTCAGAGGAAAAGACCCCTTTAACCCCTTAACTACATGGCCTACTTTGTCCTTCAGGACGCAGCGATTTTTTTCATTTAGCTCTAACTTTTTAATTTTTCGGTCTATGTAGCCGCATGAGGGCTTGTATTTTGCGGGATGAGTTGTATTTTTCAGTGGCACCATTTTGGGGTCAATATACAGTGCTATGAGGAAGCAATTGCCCCCTTCCGAATTTCTTATATTTTTGTATATTTGTCAAACTTGAATATTTCAGATCATCAAACTATTTTTCATTTTATTTATTTTATTTTAATATTAGACAAAGATAACCCAAGTAAACACAAAATTGTTTTTAAATGATTTCATTTATTGAAGCAAAAAAGCTGTTCAGTCCTTCCTGGCCCTATGTGAAAAAGTATTTGCCACCTTAGCTAGTAAATCAGCCAGTTAACCAAGTTTAATTGACAATTGGCTTTAATTTCACTACTCATACCAGGCACGATTACTGCCGGACCTGTTTAATCTAAACATCGCTCATACTCGTAGCGTAAAAACCAGCATAGACAGTGCCACAGTTCCCCCTGTAGATAGTGCCACACTTCCCATTGTAAGGGTATGGTCACACGCGGAGTCAAAAATGTCTGAAACTACGGAGCTGTTTTCAAGGGAAAACAGCTCCTGATTTTCAGACGTTTTTTAAGCCACTCACGATTTTCACGGCCGTTTTTGGAGCTGTTTTCCATAGAGTCAATGAAAAACGGCTCCAAAAACGTCCCAAGAAGTGACCTGCACTTCTATTTCGCGGTCCCTTTTCAAAACGGCCGTGTAAAAAAACGGCCCGTCGGAAGAGAACACTGTTTTTCCCATTGAAATCAATGGGCAGATGTTTGGAGGCGTTCTGCTTCCGATTTTTCGGGTGTTTACGGCCTGAAAAACGGCCGAAAATAGGCCGTGTGAACATACCCTCAATAGCGCCACAGTTCCCACTGTAGATAGTGCCACACACTGCTGCCTGTAGATAATGCCCACACTGACCCCTGTAGATAGTGCTACACTCAGTGCCCCCTGTAAATAGTGCCACAATCAGTGTCACCTGTAAATAGTGCCACTCAGTGTCACCTGTAAATAGTGCCACACTCAGTGTCCCCAGAAGATAGTGCCACACACTGTTCCCTGTAGATAGTGTTACAGTGCCCAAGTAGATAATGCCAGTTTCGATGTAGGTAGTTCTACAGTGTCCCCCGTTAAGAGTACCATACACAGCCCCCTGTAGATGGTGCCACACACTGCCCATGTAGACAGTGCCACGGTGCCCCAAAGAACCCAGACGAACATCTAAAGAAAGGCAGGTCTCATTTATCTCGGTTAACCCCTTCACGCATCTGGACGTAATTGCACGTCCTGGTGCTGAAGGTTAAGAATGGAGCAGGCTCACGTGCTGGGAACGCTCCATACGCTACGAGTGTCAGCTGTGTAGTACAGCTGACACCCTGCACTAACGGGCAGGAACAGCGATTGCTTTATTCCTGGCTGTTTAATTACTTAGATGCCCCGGTTAATAGCGACGGTGGCATCTAAGCCGTTAGAAAGAGAGGGCAACACCCTCTAACAGCCCATGGCCCCCCACCACGCGACTGCGGGGTGCCTATGATTGTCATGGCAGCCCGGGGGCCTAATGAAGGCCCCAGGTCTGCCTTCTCTCTGCCTTTGACAGGACGCTGTAAAATTGAAAATATACTGCAATATATTAGGATTGAAGTATTGTACCAGCGATCTGACGATTCCTGGTTCAAATCCTTAGGGAATAATAAAAAGTGTAAAAAAAAGTTAAAGTTTTCAGTAGTGAAAAAAAAATAAAAAGTTAAAAAAAAAAAAACTTTTCCCATTATTCCACTAAAGTAATGTAAAAAACGAAACAAAATTGGTATTTCCGCTTTCATACAAAAGTCCGAACTATTACAATATAACATTACTTAACATGCACGGTGAACGCCGTAAAAAAAAAGGAAACCGCCAGAATCGCTATTTTTTGGTCACCTAAGCGCTAAAAAAAAGGTGATAAAAAGTGATTAAAAAGTATGTACCAAAGTATAGCACCAAAATAAGCCCTCACACCGCTCGAATCGACAAAAAAATTAAATATGGCTCTCAGGCCCCATGTACACGACCAAAAATGTCATCCATCCGTAAATACTGATCCGTACTCATTTATAGTCATCCGTAAATCATCCGCATATACCGAACGGGTTAGGCCTCATGCACACGACCGTAGCCATGTGCACGGCTGTGATTTTCGGGTCGGCCGGCAGCGGAGTGTCACCCGGAGTGTCAACCTATGTCCAGGTTGCTGAGCCATGTACGGACCGTGGAAACCACTGTCGTGTGCATTGGGCCTTATGTAAATATGGTCCGTAGTGTATCCGTATTTACGGATCCGCAAAAAGAAAAGCTCAAATGATATGCAACATCTGCAAACCTGGCGTCGCCTAGCAACGCTTCCATAATTACGGACGGCTACGGGTGCACATCCCTAGCCGTCCGTAATTATGGAAGCACCCATAGACTTTTATTAAAAAAGCATATTTGGTATCACCGTAATCGTATTGAGCCGCAGAATGCGAGTACAGATGTCTCGCGATCCCATAGTGTAACATCACAATACAATTTACCGTGCCCACACGATTATCGCGCACTTCTAGACACCGTGGAGCCGACGTAACTCAACAATGATGCTCCATGTCTTGCAGGGCGGAAATCATAAGCGGCAACGACTTAAACTAGACCGCGGATTGTTCGTAGGTTAAAAATGTTGTTTCATGTAAAGCGGGTGTAAGTATGATGACATTTCGATAAAATAGAAATTTAGATATTTTATTTTTTCGACTAAATTGCGTATTTGTATGTCCGTTTTTTGCGGTGTTAACATCCCCCATAAAATACTGGAGCAGTTGCCCATAGCAACCAATAAAATCAAGCTTTCATTTTCCCAGCGCGGGTAATAGAATGTCTCGGTTGCTATGGGTAACGCCTGGTTAGTCAGTATACATGAGACCCGGATGTTTATACATGGAGCCGCCGTGACTGTATGGATGTGAGGAGCGCACCGGGCCCGTGTTCTCCCCTCAGGACACCGTAGCGGCCGCGGTTGGGTTCTCCATACCGGAAGTGTCCGTGTTGTGCAGTTGTTGCGCCCTCAGCAGCACTGTGTCACACTCACACACACCGGAAGTGGCGCTGGCTGCGCGGCGGTTTGGCGCCGGTGGAGGGAGTCCTTCGTGCGGCTGCACTTCCGGTCGGCATTTTGTTCTGTGTGAGGGAGAAGCGGATCCCGATTAGCCCGAAGCGACCGCCGCGCAGTAACGGGACTCCTCCCCTCCTCCGCCAGTCCCCAGTGTCCTCTTCTCCCTCAGAGCTGTACTCAGCAGCCCGTTTTCCAGGGGCGGGGGGACAGCGACGCCCGGACTGAGAACGCACGGAGTGCTGCGGCCTGACGGGAAACCAGTCGTGTCCGGACAGAGAGCGCTCGGCTCAGGCCGGGATTGTACGTGTTTGTGGCGGCTACTCGGAGTCTGAATCTTTCCCCCTTCCCTCTGTTGTATCCCGGCGGCGGCTGCAGGCGGGAGGGAGGGGGGCAGGCCGGGGGAAGGAGGAGGAGGAGAAGGGATCGGCTCCTTCCCCGCTCCCCCTCTCTCACTCTACATGTCCGGATTATCCTCACCAGGCCCGGAGTGACGGAAGATCGGCTCCCCCCAGCGGCCCGGACTGGAGGCCGCAGTCACAGCCTGCCGCTCAGGTAAATACCCTGCTGGGGAGATCGGTACTGAGCGCGGACGATGTGTAAGGACAGGAGGGCGGCTGGGCCTCGCTTAGGCCGCTGCTGCTGCCCGGGCACGGATTACAGGAAAAGCTGCGGGGGTGACTCTGACAGGCTGAGACCGGGAGCTCCACAGCCGACTCCAGTGACGGGGCCACAGGGTATAGAGGTGACCTCCAGCCGCTGCCCCGTGTGTGGAGCCCCGGAGTCACTGTGGAGAAACTTCTGTGCGGCCCCGTACTGTCACTGTGCGGCGTGCTGGAGTGTAATAATATAACGTCACAGTGCTGGAGTGTAATAATATAACGTCACAGTGCTGGAGTGTAATAATACTATACTGTCACTGTGCGGCGTGCTGGAGTGTAATAATAATATAACGTCACAGTGCTGGAGTGTAATAATATAACGTCACAGTGCTGGAGTGTAATAATACTATACTGTCACTGTGCGGCGTGCTGGAGTGTAATAATATAACGTCACAGTGCTGGAGTGTAATAATACTATACTGTCACTGTGCGGCGTGCTGGAGTGTAATAATAATATAACGTCACAGTGCTGGAGTGTAATAATATAACGTCACAGTGCTGGAGTGTAATAATACTATACTGTCACTGTGCGGCGTGCTGGAGTGTAATAATAATATAACTTCACAGTGCTGGAGTGTAATACTATAACGTCACAGTGCTGGAGTGTAATAATACTATACTGTCACTGTGCGGCGTGCTGGAGTGTAATAATAATATAACTTCACAGTGCTGGAGTGTAATACTATAACGTCACAGTGCTGGAGTGTAATAATACTATACTGTCACTGTGCGGCGTGCTGGAGTGTAATAATAATATAACTTCACAGTGCTGGAGTGTAATACTATAACGTCACAGTGCTGGAGTGTAATAATACTATACTGTCACTGTGCGGCGTGCTGGAGTGTAATAATATAACGTCACAGTGCTGGAGTGTAATAATACTATACTGTCACTGTGCGGCGTGCTGGAGTGTAATAATAATATAACGTCACAGTGCTGGAGTGTAATAATATAACGTCACAGTGCTGGAGTGTAATAATACTATACTGTCACTGTGCGGCGTGCTGGAGTGTAATAATAATATAACGTCACAGTGCTGGAGTGTAATAATAATATAACTTCACAGTGCTGGAGTGTAATACTATAACGTCACAGTGCTGGAGTGTAATAATACTATACTGTCACTGTGCGGCGTGCTGGATTGTAATAATAATATAACGTCACAGTGCTGGAGTGTAATAATAATATAACTTCACAGTGCTGGAGTGTAATACTATAACGTCACAGTGCTGGAGTGTAATAATACTATACTGTCACTGTGCGGCGTGCTGGAGTGTAATAATAATATAACGTCACAGTGCTGGAGTGTAATAATACTATACTGTCACTGTGTGGCGTGCTGGAGTGTAATAATATAACGTCACAGTGCTGGAGTGTAATAATACTATACTGTCACTGTGTGGCGTGCTGGAGTGTAATAATATAACGTCACAGTGCTGGAGTGTAATATAACGTCACAGTGCTGGAGTGTAATAATATAACGTCACAGTGCTGGAGTGTAATATAACGTCACAGTGCTGGAGTGTAATAATACTATACTGTCACTGTGTGGCGTGCTGGAGTGTAATAATACTATAATGCCACAGTGCTGGAGTGTAATAATATAACGTCACAGTGCTGGAGTGTAATAATAATATAACGTCACAGTGCTGGAGTGTAATAATACTATACTGTCACTGTGCGGCGTGCTGGAGTGTAATAATAATATAACGTCACAGTGCTGGAGTGTAATAATAATATAACGTCACAGTGCTGGAGTGTAATAATAATATAACGTCACAGTGCTGGAGTGTAATAATAATATAACGTCACAGTGCTGGAGTGTAATAATAATATAACGTCACAGTGCTGGAGTGTAATAATAATATAACGTCACAGTGCTGTAGTGTAATAATACTATACTGTCACTGTGCGGCGTGCTGGAGTGTAATAATAATATAATGCCACGGTGCTGGAGTGTAATAATAATATACTGTCACAGTGCTGGAGTGTAATAATAATATAATGCCACAGTGCTGGAGTGTAATAATAATATAACGTCACAGTGCTGGAGTGTAATATAACGTCACAGTGCTGGAGTGTAATAATACTATACTGTCACTGTGCGGCGTGCTGGAGTGTAATAATATAATGCCACGTCGCCGGAGTGTAATAATATAATGCCGGAGTGTAATAATACTATAATGCCACAGTGCTGGAGTGTAATAATATAATTCCACAGTGCTGGAGTGTAATAATAATAATATAATGCCACAGTGCTGGAGTGTAATAATAATATAACGTCACAGTGCTGGAGTGTAATAATAATATACTTTCACTGTGCGGTGTGCTGGAGTGTAATAATATAATGCCACAGTTCTGGAGTGGAATAATGCTATACTGTCACTGTGCAGCGTTCTGGAGTGCAATAATATAATGCCACAGTTCTGGAGTGTAATAATACTATGCTGTCACTGTGGAGTGCTGGAGTGTAATAATATAATGCCACAGTGCTGTAGTGTAATAATATAATGCCACAGTGCTGTAGTGTAATAATAACGTCACAGTGCTGTAGTGTAATAATAATATAACGTCACAGTGCTGGAGTGTAAGAATACTAAACTGTCACTGTGCGGCGTGCTGGAGTGTAATAATATAACGTCACAGTGCTGGAGTGTAATAATACTATACTGTCACTGTGCGGCGTGCTGGAGTGTAATAATATAATGCCGGAGTGTAATAATATAATGCCACAGTGCTGGAGTGTAATAATATAATGCCACAGTGCTGGAGTGTAATAATATAATGCCACAGTACTGGAGTTTAATAATACTATACTGTCACTTCGGCGTGCTGCAGTGTAATAATATAATGCTGCAGTGTAATAATATAATGCCGGAGTGTAATAATATAATGCCGGAGTGTAATGCCACAGTGCCAGAGTGTAATAATATAATGCCACAGTGCCGGAGTGTAATAATATAATGCCACAGTGCCGGAGTGTAATAATATAATGCCACAGTGCCGGAGTGTAATAATATAATGCCACAGTGGCGGAGTGTAATAATATAATGCCGGAGTGTAATGCCACAGTGCCAGAGTGTAATAATATAATGCCACAGTGCCGGAGTGTAATAATATAATTCCACAGTGCCGGAGTGTAATAATATAATGCCACAGTGCCGGAGTGTAATAATATAATGCCACAGTGCCGGAGTGTAATAATATAATGCCACAGTGCCGGAGTGTAAAAATATAATGCCACAGTTCTGGAGTGGAATAATAATGCCACAGTGCTGGAGTGTAATAATAATATACTTTCACAGTGCGGTGTGCTGGAGTGTAATAATACTATACCGTCACTGCGCAGCGTTCTGGAGTGTAATAATAATATGCCACAGTGCTGGAGTGTAATACTATACTGTCATTGCGGCGTGCAGGAGTGTAATAATATAATGCCTGAGTGTAATAATATAATGCCACAGTGCTGGAGTGTAATAATAATATAATGCCAAGTGCTGGAGTGTAATAATAATATAATGCCACAGTGCTGGAGTGTAATAATATAATGCCACAGTGCTGGAGTGTAATAATATAATGCCAGTGCTGGAGTGTAATAATATAATGCCAGTGATGGAGTGTAATAATATAATGCCACAGTGCTGGAGTGTAATAATAATATAATGCCAAGTGCTGGAGTGTAATAATAATATAATGCCACAGTGCTGGAGTGTAATAATATAATGCCAGTGCTGGAGTGTAATAATATAATGCCAGTGCTGGAGTGTAATAATATAATGCCAGTGATGGAGTGTAATAATATAATGCCACAGTGCTGGAGTGTAATAATAATATAATGCCAAGTGCTGGAGTGTAATAATAATATAATGCCACAGTGCTGGAGTGTAATAATATAATGCCAGTGCTGGAGTGTAATAATATAATGCCAGTGATGGAGTGTAATAATATAATGCCAGTGATGGAGTGTAATAATACTAAGTCACTGCGGTGTGCAGAAGTGTAATAATACTATTTCACTGCGGCTTTCAGGAGTGTAATAATACTATAATTTAACTGCGGCGTGCAGGAGTGTAATAATAGTACTATAGTGTTACTATTGCGCAGTTGGAGTAGTGTAATAAGAATACTATATCGTTACTAGTGCGTCGCTGGAATAATAATACTATCATAATGTTACTAGTGCAGAGCTAGACAGCAATAACTATACTATATTGTCACTGCAGCATGCAGGACTGTAATAATTAGTGTTAGGCCCCGTTCACACCGGAAAACGCGCCAAAAAATGGCCGAGAATGCCTCCCATTCCCAAAAACCTGTTGCGGGAAAAAGAAGAGACATGCCCTATCTTCGGGCGTTTACGCCTCTGACCTCCCATTGACTTCAATGGGAGGCAGAGAAAGCATATTTCGCAGCGTTTTGGCCCGTGGCACTTAATGGGCGCCAGCGAAAAACGTGGCAAACGGCGTACAGGCAGATCAAAATCTGCTTCAAAATTCCAAACGGTATTTTGAGGCAGAGTTTTCTGCCTGCAAAAAACTCTGTGTGAACTCAGCCTAAGGGTTTTTTCACACAGCTTCTTTTTGGCCGTTTTTCGGGCCGAAAAATCGGAAGCAGAAAGCCTCCAAACATCTGCCCATTGATTGCAATGGGAAAACGGCGCTCTGTTCCGATGGGCCATTTTCTTTACGTGGCCATTTTTAAAAACTGACGCGAAAAAGAAGTGCATGTCACTTCTTGGGCCGTTTTTGGAGCCGTTTTTCATTGACTTTGAAAAACAGCTCCAAAAACGCCGCGAAAAACGCGAGTGGCTTAAAAAACTTCTGAAAATCAGGAGCGGTTTTCCCTTGAAGACCACTCCGTATTTTCATACGTTTTTGGTTAAGCGTGGGAACAACTAGTACAGAGCTGGAGTGTGTATAACAGTATTAGGCTATGTTCACACGGGGTATTTTGGGGGAGGAATATCTGCCTCAAAATTCCGTTTGGAACTTTGAGGCAGATATTCCTCTCCCTGCACGCCGATTTTCGCGGCAATTATCGCGCCGTTTTTCGCCCGCGGCCATTGAGCGCCGCGGGCATAAAACAGCGAGATATACGCTTTCTCCTGCCTCCCATTGAAGTCAATGGGAGGTCGGAGGCGGAAGCGCCCGAAGATAGGGCATGTCGCTTCTTTTTCCCGCGAGGCAGTTTTACTGCTCGCGGGAAAAAGACGCCGACGCCTCCCATTGAAATCAATGGGAGGCGTTCTCGGGCCGTTTCTGCCGAGTTTTGCGACGCGGTTTCCGCGTCAAAAAACTCGGCAAAATACCCCGAGTGAACATAGCCTAAGGCTGGGTTCACACGACCTATTTTCAGGCGTAATGGAGGCGTTTTACGCCTCGAATTACGTCTGAAAAAACGGCTCCAATATGTCGGCAGACATCTGCCCATTACTTTCAATGGTCTTATGATGTCAAAAGACGGCGCGTAAAATAACAGCCTCGTCAAAAGTGCAGGACGTAATTGGAGCCGTTTTTCATTGACTCCAATGAACAGCTCCAATTACGTCCGTAAAAGACGCCCCGCAAAATCTCCAATCTTAGGACCTTTTATAATAACAGTGTTAAGAATACCTGGAATACCTGGAACCTGCAAAGTAATCGTAGTATTCAACGATATAATACTTCACAGTGCCACTAGGGCGGAGCTTCACTCGTATCTTAGAACCTGTGACAATAGCCTATATAATAACATTTTAACCCCTTCAGGACTGAGCCATTTTTTTTATTTTTGTTTTTCACTCCCCGCCTTTCAAGTGCCGTAACTTTTATTTTTCCATCAATAGAGTGGTGTGGGGGCTTATGTTTTGTGGGGTACTTGTAGTTTCTATCGGTAGCATTTAAAGCACTATTTAATGTAATGGGAAACTGATTAAAAATTATTTGCGGGCTGAATTTGGAAAAAACTGCGTTCCTCCTTTGTTTTTCGGGTTTCGTTTTTACTGCTTTCACCGTGTGGTAAAAAAGACAACATAACTTTATTCTGTGGCTCAATACGATTATAGTGATACTAAATTTATATAGTTGGTTTTTTTTATATTTTACTACGGTTTTAAAAAAAACAAAACTTTTAAAATAGTTTTCGTCACATTCTGAGAGCCATAACTTTTTTTATTTTTTTGTTTGATCGGTGTGAGGGTTTATTTTTTGTGGGACAAGCTGTCGTTTTTATTGGTACATACTACTTTTTGATCACTTTTTATTACATTTCTTTTTAGAGCGAAGTTGACCAAAGAACATTGATTTTGGCGTTTTTAATTTTATTTTTTGCGCTATCTTGTAATAGTTTGGACTTTTACAGACGCAGCGATACCAATTGTTTACTTATTTTTTACATTACTTTAGAAGAAAAATGGGAAACGTTTTTTTTTCTTCAACAAAGAAAGTAGTCCTGGGGGCCTTCATTAGGCCCCTGGGCTGCGCTGACAACCATAGGCACCCTCCGATCTCCTTGCGGAGGGGGGGGGGGGCAATGAGCTGTCTGAGGGGCCGCCCCCTCTTTTCAACGCCTCAGATGCTGCAGTCGTGATTGACCACAGCATTTGAGGGGTTAAAACGCTAGGAACAGTGCGATCGCAGCTGACACCCACAGCGTATGGAGCGCGTTGAGTGCTCTCCATACATCACCCCCGCCGCACCAGGACAAAATGGCACGTCGATGTGTGCGAAGGGGTTAATAACAAGGACCTGCACAGGAATATTAGGAATACCCTTGATAATACTAGTGTTTCTAATACCCAGGACGTGCCGAGTAATGGTGGTAATAACTTTTATCTAATAAATAGTAAAATAGTGGAAGTAACAGCCAGTACCTGCAGAGTCATACTAGTTATAACCTATATAATAAGTGTTACTAGTGTTAGGCTGGACTCATACCAAGGGCAAGTTATAATATCCTATACAATAATAATATAATGTTAATAGTGCGGTGCTGGACTGATACCCCAGGTCAAGTTCTAGTAGTATTAATCTATTTAACCCCTTAATGACCGGGCCATTTTGCACGTTAATGACCAAGGATTATTTTTTGTTTTTTCACGGTCGCATTCCAAGAGTCGTAACTTTTTTTTTATTCCGTCGACATCGCCGTATAAGGGCTTGTTTTTTGCGGGACGAGTTGTATTTTGTAATTGCACCATTTTTAGATGCTTACAACATATTGATTAACTTTTATTAACTTTATTTTAGGAGAGAATTGAAAATAAGCAGCTATTCCAGCATTAATTTTCACGTTATAAATTTACGCCGTTTACTATGCAGCGTAAATAACATGTTCACTTTATTCTACGGGTCGGCACGATTACGGGGATACCAAATATGTCGAGGTTTTATATGTTTTCCTACGTTTGCACAATAAAAACCCTTTTAGAAAAAAATTACTTGTTTTTGCATCGCCGCGTTCCAAGAGCCGTCATTTTTTTATTTTTCCGTCGATGTGGCCGTATGTGGGCTTGATTTTTGCGGGCCAATGTGTAGTTTTCATTAGTACTATTTTGGAGTACATAGGACTTATAGATTAACTTTTATTTTATTTTTTATGGGGGGAATGGGAGAAAAGAATTTTGCCGTTGTTTTTTGCGTTTTTTTTTGGACGCCGTTCATCCGGCGGTTTAATTAATGTGTTAATTTTATTGGTCAAGTTGTTACGATCGCGGGGATACCATATATGTGTATGTGTGATTTGTTTTGACACTTTTACTGAATAAAACCACTTTTTGGGCAAAAAAAGTAGTTTTATTTGATTTTGACTGTAATTATTATTTTTTTTTTCTACAAACTTTATTTAACTGATTGACATTTTTTTTTTTTTAGTCCCACCAGGGGACTTCACTATGCGATGTGCCGATCGCATATATAATGCTTTGGTATACTTAGTATACCAAAGCATTATTGCCTGTCGGTGTAAAACTGACAGGCAACCTGTTAGGTCATGCCTCCGGCATCGCCTAACAGGCAGATGCTGAAGGCAGACCTGGGGGTCTTTGTTAGACCCCCGGCTGTCATGGAAACCCGACGGCGACCCGCGATTTGTTTGCGGGGGCGCCGATCAGGTGACAGAGGGAGCTCCCTCCCTCTGTCAAACACATTAGATGCCGCTGTCAATATTGACAGCGGCATTTAATGGGTTAAACTGCCGGAATCGAAGCGCGCTTCGATTCCGGCAGTTGCAGCAGGAGCCAGGCTGAGTATAACAGCCGTGCTCCTGCCGCTGATCGCGTGGGTACAGTGACAGTACCCGCGCGATCACAGGACGGATATATCCGTCCTCCTGCGCGAACTAGCAGCTGCTGAGGACGGATATATCCGTCCTTCGGCGTTAAGGAGTTAACAGTGTTAGTAGTGCAGTACCTGAGTAATAACAACAACCTATATAATAATACCACAGGATGTGTAAAAAACGAGCGCAAATCTGTCCGTGTGCGTTAGGTTTTTGCATCAGTGTGCTTTGCCCGTAGCATGTGTTTTTCACGCACTTGCAAGCACTTTTGTTTTGTCTGTGGTTTTCACGCATCCATTGACTTCAGTGGGCGGCTAGGTGCGTGGAAACGCACAAATATAGGACATGCAGTGGGTTTCACGCAAAGTACACTCGCAACGAAAACTCATGCATGTGTGAATAGCCCCAATGAAACCAATGGGTCCGTGTGCTGTTTCAACAGACCGCACACGGACAAGAATCACGCTCGTGTGAATGAGCCCTAACAGTAGTAATACCCCAAATAATAATAATAGAGTGCTACTAGTTCAGAGCATGGTTCCGATCTCCTCTATCTCGTGTATGGCTGCCGTTACTAGTGAGGATCTGGACAACAGTAAAAGTAGTAGTAACCTATACAGTAGCAATATAAACAAGTGTTCTGTTATAGAGAGCTGAAGTGATACCTCAGGACATGCAGTAAGGCCTTATTCACACATGTGTCCGTTTTGCGCGCGTTGCAGTTCCTTGTGTCATAAGTGTTGGCTGCTTGATTTTCACTCATATGCCATCCTTATGACACGCGATTTTGATGTTTAGAAAAAAATGTAGGAGGTGCTTTTATTTTTTCCTTCATTTCTTTATCTACGAAACACGCGCGACACACGGAAGTGCTTCCGTGTGCTGCGCGTGATTTTCACGCACCCATTGACTTCAATGGGTGCGTGATGCGCGAAAAACGCTCAAGTATAGGACATGTCATGAGTTTTATGCAGCGGACACACTCTGCGAGAAAATTACGAACTGTCTGAACGGCCCCATTGAGTTACATAGGTCCGTGCGACGCGCGAGATTTTCACGCGCGTATCACGGACGTGAAACCTGTTTGTGTGAATAAGGCCTAACAGTAATAAGTGTTACTGGCACCCTGGGCGTGCAGTGTAATAGTAGGAATAACCTATATAGAAATAAGTGTTTCTAGAACCGAGGATGTGCTGCGTAATCGTAGTAATAACACTTCAATAAGGCCCCATTCATGACACGTTTGTGCGATCTGCCGGGCGTATACTTTTTTAAACACTATGTATAGCTCGGCGTATGCATAGACTATATTGGGTCAGACGTAGACCAAAGTAGCATCCGTTTGGTCTGTTTGTCATGGTTTTTGGGATACTGTTATTTGAAAGTACTGTAAAGCGTAGTCTGCTACGCTATTCTGTACTTAAAAAAATGTATATGCGACGTAACATTTTTTTTTGCATTGATCTCAATGGACAACGTATGCAAATGTGATGCTGTACGTTTGTATCCGTTTACATAACGTAAATCTATCCGGTTTCACTTATAAGAGGCTCTGTCACCAGATTTTGCAGCCCCTATCTGCTATTGCAGCAGATCGGCGCTGCAATGTAGATTACAGTAGCGTTTTTATTTTTAAAAAACGAGCATTTTTGGCCAAGTTATGACCATTTTTGTAGTTATGCAAATGAGGCTTGCAAAAGTCCAAGTGGGTGTGTTTAAAAGTAAAAGTCCAAGTGGGCGTGTATTATGTGCGTACATCGGGGCGTGTTTAATACTTTTACTAGCTGGGCGTTCTGAAGAGAAGTATCATCCACTTCTCTAAGCAAATAATTTTGAAAAAAAAGCGTTTTTATTGTGTAAAAGTAGTAAAACATACAAAAAAGATACAAATTTGGTATCGTTGCAATCGTAACAACCCGCTGCATAAAGTTATTGTGTTATTTATACCACACGGTAAACAGCGTAGATTTAGGACGCAAAAAAGAGTGGCGAAATTTCAAATTTTTTTTCTATTCCCCCCCCCCCAAAAAAAAGTTAATAAAAGTTAATCAATAAATAATATGTACCTCAAAATTGTGCTATTAAAAAATACAACTTGTCCCGCGAAAAACAAGACCTTATACAGCTATGTCGACGCAAAAATAAAAAGGTTATTACTCTTGGAATGCGACGATTGAAAAACGTAAAAAATAGCTTGGTCATTAAGGTCCAAAATAGGCCGGTCATTAAGGGGTTAATAACCTATATTCTAATAGAAGTGTGTTGTTTTTGTTTGTTTTTTTTTGTGGAAATATCTGTGACCTGAAAATCCGTTTCATTCATCTGAGTAGAACTTGCAGAAATGCGGGCACCTGTTGCAAAAACAACCACATTCAGATTAATTCAGTTGATTTAGACTGCACCTTTAGGGTATGTTCACACGGCAGCGTCCGTTACGGCTAAGATTACGGAGCTGTTTTCAGGAGAAAACCGCACCGTAATTTCAGCCGTATTGGCATGTGCAGGCGTCTTTCACTGCGTCCATTACGGATGTAATTGGAGCTGTTTTTCCATGGAAAACGGCTCCATTTACGTCTGAAGAAGTGACAGGCACTTATTTGTCGCGGGCGTCTTTTTTTTTTTGAGCCGCATTTTTGGATGTAATTCGGGACTAAAACGCCCGAATCACGTCCGTAAATAGTGTGTGTGAACTCAGCCTCAGGGTCAACGGAATTTGTTGTGGAAAATCCACAGCAAATACTGTAGCAGTGGATGAGATCAAACAAGTCTCATCCACACGCTGCGTAAATACTGAATGGAAAAAAACGCTCAGAAATTGACCTCCGGTGCGGAATTTTATTCCGCAGCGTGTCAATTGTATTTGCGTAAACCCAGCTTATTTGTTGCAGGTTTTCCCCAGTGAATTTAATGGGGAGGTAAATCTCGCAACAAATAGTTGTTGCGTTTTTTTGCCGCGAGTTTCATCCCATGTGACCCCTGCACCCAATCACAAGCTGTAACGGCAGTCACATCGGATAAAACGTCACCCTCAAGAGTCCGGCCTGGATGATGTCAGAGGGCCGGCCTCCTGGGATTAAGCTTCATCCCATGTGACCCCCTGCTGCAGCGGTCTCCTGAGATGAAATGTCATCCCAGGAGGCCGGCCTGCTAGCTAGTGTTACGTGTCAGCAGCAGACATTCTGGGCGAAAAACTGCACCGCAGTTTGGTGAGGTTTTTCGCCTGCAATTCCCTGTGGCACCAACATAGTCCACTTCCCCTGATGTTACCCTGGGAGCGGCAGGGGTATTACCTAATAATAATGGGTATAATATATGTAATATGTGGTGCTTGAAGACTAATAATAATAGTGGAGCCATAAGTCTAATCTATACATGGTTCAGGTGCCAGATGTTACCCGGGGAGTGTGCGTGGTATATAATTTATAGTTCAAATGTTTTATAGTTGTCCAATATGCGTCAGAACTTTAGACCTCAATAAAAACCAATACAAAAAGTTATCAGGTAATATTAATTATTAATCGATGCCGTTACATCACATTTCCGGTGTAATTGCATTGAAAACAATTCCATTCAAGCTGAGCTCAAGCGCCGCGCATTGTTTTTAGACACTTACAATTTTATTTAAAACCTGGTGTATCTCAGTAACTGCGCCGCGTTCATCAGTCCGGGCGCACTGGAATATGTTTTGAGGAATACGGCGCTTACTACACTATGGGCCTGTTCACACGGAATGTATTTTGGAGCGGTTTACGCCCAGAAATACGCATCAGAAAACGCTTAATTGATCTTCTCATTGAAAACATTAAAAGTATGCCCCATTAAGGCATGTTCACACAGTGCTAAACGACGTGTGAAATAAGCTAGCGTTTTTGTAAAGCTCTTTTTAAAATCTGTGTGTTTGACGCTTCTAGACGTAAACTCGGGGCTGGAGAAATCCCTGGAGCCAGCAGTATTTTTTTCTTATCACTTATTTCATTTTTTTGAAGAGGCAAGGTAACATTTTTTTTCATTTTTTTTTTAAAAGAGGCTCTGTCACCACATTATAAGTGCCCTGTCTCCTACATCAGGAGATCAGCGCTATAATGTAGGTGACAGCAGTGCTTTTTATTTTAAAAAAAACTATCTATTTTTACCACTTTATTAGCGATTTTAGATTTATGCTAATTAGTTGCTTAATGCCAAAGTGGGCGTATTTTTAGTTTAGACCAAGTGGGCGTTGTACAGAGGAATGTATGACGCTGACCAATCAGCATCATGCACTCCTCTCCATTCATTTACACAGCGCATAGGGATCCTGCTAGATCCTTAAGTGCTGTCTTATACTAACACATTAACAATACTGAAGTGCTTAGGCCTCATTCACACGGCAGGGTTTCCCGGCCGGGTGCCGGCCGTTCATAAATCGGCCGGCACCCGGCTGCATTAGGAATAATAGACCCCTAATGGGGCTATTCACACGACCGATTTTTTGACGGCCGGGAAAAAATAGGACATGCTCTATCTTCGCCCGGCCGCCCGGCTCCCATAGAAGTCTATGGGGCCGGGTAATACACGGCCATCACCGGGATGTGTCCCGAGTGATGGCCGGGTTTTCCGGCGCTTGCGCTCTATCTCCTCCTCCTCACAGCGCAGAGTGCATGTGAGGAGGAGGAATTGATGCCATTCTGACGAATGGCATCGCTGCACACTGTGTAGCAGGGCCGGGGTGTACAGCTGGTGGAAGGGAGCGCTCCGCTGGCTCTCTTCCCCTGCTTGAAAAGCACCCTGGCCCGGCGACACCTTCGATGGTGCCGCTAGCAGCTGCAGCTACTGCTGCTGCTGCGGCTGCTACTACTGTAGCGACGCCACTATAGCAGAGCAGGGAGGTATCTCCCCGCTCTGCTATGTGCTAGCCGCACTTTAGCTCCTTGAAGGAGCGGAATCCCCCCTGTTTTCAGGGATTCCGCTCCTGGACAGAGCGCTTGATGTCTCTGTCCATATCTGGGCAGTGACATCAGGGGAAACTCCTGAAGCGGAATCCCCGAACACATGGGGATTCCCCTTCAGGAGTTGCCGCTGATGTCACTGTCCGGATCTGCCCGGCCCGGCACGGATGCAAAACTTAATGCAAACCGGCCGGGCAAAATGGCCGATTTTACCGGCCGACACTCGGGCTCGGGAACGACCCGGTCGTGTGAATCCCGCCTTAGACAGTGAATAGACAATCCACGGGATGTCTATTCACAATCTCTGCACTTCGTTACTGTTTCTATGGGAGTTACAGCAGAGGAAGCGTAATCTCACGAGATCTCGCTGTAGATGACAGGTTACAATGAGATCACGCTTCCTCTGCTGTAACTACCATAGAAACAGTAACGAAGTGCAGAGATTGTGAATAGACATCCCGTGGATTGTCTATTCACTGTCTAAACACTTCACTATTGTTAATGTTAGTATAAGACAGCACATACTGATCTAGCAGGATCCCTATGCGCTGAGTAAATGAATGGAGAGGAGTGCATGACGCTGATTGGTCACTGATTGGTCAGCATCATACACTCCTCTGTACAACACTTGGTCTAAAGTAAAAATACGCCCACTTGGGCATTAAGACAGCTCATTAGCATAAATCTAAAAACGCTAATAAAGTGGTAAAAATAAATCGTTTTTTTTTAAAAATAAAAAGCACTGCTGTCACCTACATTATAGCGCCGATCTCCTTATGTAGCAGATAGGGCACTTATAATGTGGTGACAGAGCCTCTTTAAATGTTTATTATTGTGTGGGGTGGATGTTACATTGTAATAGTTGGGACTTTTATGCCGCGTTCCCACAGGTCAGATATGGTGCGTAAAACAACACAGTGTAACCGACCTGGAACCCGCAGCACGTTCCGTCCGAAAAACCGCATCGCATTGCGTTCATACTTACCCCAGCCGTTGTCATGGTGACGCGTCTGGTCCGTCCTTTGCGTTTTTGAAAACTTTATTTATTTTTTTTATGCATTCTTTTTTTATTTTTTATTCAGCAAATACAAAAAACAAGGCAATAACCACCTGGTGAAAAAAAAACGCCTCTTCCTCCCATTGAAATCAACAGAGGGAGATTTAAGGCGTTCTTTGGCGCTAATTCCAAAATCGGCTAAAAAAAAACCAAACTGTGTGAACCAGAACCATGCCTTAAAACTAGTAACCTCAAGAGGAACAGCCAGGTCTACACAGTATCTGATCATGGGGAATGGACTTTAGAGTGGTTTCACACTTAGGCCTTATTCAGACGAACGTGTATTACGTCCGTGCTACGCACATGGAAATCACGCACATCGCACAGACTTATGTAAGTCAATGGGGCCGTTCTGACAGGTCGTGATTTTCACGCTGCATATTTCCGATGCGTGAAACACAAGGCATGTCCTATACTTGCCCGTGTTTTGCACAGCACGCAGCCATTGAAGTCAATGGGTGCATGCAAATTGCGCTTGGCACATGGAAGCACTTCCGGGTGCCGGCGTGATTCGCGCTACAGTAGTAAAAAAAATGAACACAGAAAAGCACCTCCTGCTTTTATGTTTGTAAACATAAAAACAGAGTGTCATAATGATGCTGGCTGAGAAAAAAAATCACGCAGCCACGCACCATATACAGATGCCACACTGAACTTTTGCGCGCACAAAACGCAGCGTTTTTTGCGCGCGCATTACGGACACGTTCGTGTGAATAAGGCCTTATGGTATGTTCACAAGCAGAGATTTCAGGGGCATAAACACCTCGAAATATGCCTGAAAAAACGGTATCTGAACGCTTACAAATATCTGCTTATTGAAATCAATGGAAAATACGGCATTATGTTAAGACGGGGCTTTTTTTTATGCCGCTGTGTTTTTAAAAAAATAAATAAATTGTCAATGGAAAAACAGCTCCAAAAAAACGTCTCAAAAGATTTTTTCGGCTACAAAAATAGCTGAAAATTAGAAGCTGTTTTCTCTGAAAATGGCTCCGTCATTTTCAGCCGTTTTTACTTGTGCGTGTGAACATACCCTAGGCCATAGTGTTATTGGGGCAAAAAGCCACTCAAAAAAAAATGCCCTTTTGTTTATTATGGTGGTTTTCTGGCATTTTTGGGTGTTTTATTGGGGGTATTTTTTTTCCCAAAAAGCAGCATGCTCGAGGCGTGTAATTTTTCCCTCAGGCCGTGATCACACGCCCAGTTTTTGGTGCAATTTTTGGATCCACTTTTTTTTTTTTTTTGCCAAAGCCAGCATTGGATCCGAAGAGAAGGGAAGTGAACGCATAAGGCTGGGTTCACACAACCTATTTTCAGACGTAAACGAGGCGTATTATGCCTCGTTTTACGTCTGAAAATAGGGCTACAATACGTCGGCAAACATCTGCCCATTCATTTGAATGGGTTTGCTGACGTACTGTGCAGACAACCTGTCATTTACGCGTCGTCGTTTGACAGCTGTCAAACGACGACGCGTAAATTGACTGCCTCGGCAAAGAAGTGCAGGGCACTTCTTTGCCACGTAATTTGAGCTGTTCTTCATTGAACTCAATGAAGCACAGCTCAAGATTTACGAGCGTCCCAGAGCGTCTCAGACGCCTCGTAAATTACGAGGAGGAGCATTTACGTGTGAAACGAGGCAGCTGTTAACAGTCTGTCTTTCCACACGTAAATGCCTCTCATCGTGTGAACATACCCTAAGGATACATCACAACTTATGTATCTCCTTTCTTTTGTGTTCATTCCTGTGTTTGGCTCAAAAAAATTTGCCAAAAACGTTATCACAATTGTGTGTGTGGTCCTGGACTTAGGCTTCTCCTATAGGACTTGAAAAACACCAGAAAAAACACATGTACAAATGTAAGGGTGTATTCACATGCTGCAGACATGTTACACAAATGTCTGCAACTGAAAATCGGTTCCTTACATGTGAATGGGGTTGTTATGGCGGCCAGCATGGGGATTTCTTCAAGTCCCATTTAGATTAATAGAATACGCGCAATGAAAAATAAAAACATGCAGAAAAAAGTGTGTGTGTGAACAAGCTCTGAGGATGCGTTGGCTTGTGTTATAGATATATAGATATATATCTATAGATCTATATATAATCTATCTATAGATATACATCTAAAGTTTGTGTCCTAGTATCAGGTCTTCGCTATGCTTGTCTGTATGACGGAAGTATACTCTGTATACCGCACTACAGACGTTACAGCCGTGTTTACGGTGGATTATAAAGACGCTGGCGCGGTGTCATCTCTGTATTCTGTCATAAATGTCATTTCACATGTTTTTGTTATTCCTGTGCTGTTAACCCCTTGCTGCTGATCCAGAGAAGACGTTTTTACTGGAATGACCTTTTGTTCTCCTGCCTGTACTGGGCACAGTTGATATCTTCCCAGTACAGCAATAGAGAGCAGCAGGTCTCATTGTGTGTACTGAGCGCTGATAAATAAATCATGGCCAGCGGAGGGGACAGGGATTGTTTGGCCATCACAGGGGGCTCTCCTGGCTCACGCTTTGGAAGTTCTCTCCGCCCACTGAGTTTGATTTCCTGGGATGTCCTCCTTGTATTGCGGACACACGCAGCAGCCTTGTATCTAGTTTACCTCTTTCTTTAGGTTTGAACAGCCTGACCCCACAACTGTAACCCGGCCTCCCTTCCCCTGTAACCCGGCCTCCCTGTCTGGTTCTCCTCCCCTCTCTTCCCTCTAATCTGCTTGTCTTTTGTGCTGGGGGCTTGAGCCTGGGGCCTGTATATGCACCTTTAACTGAAATCCGAAAAAAAGGCAGCAGCTGCTGTTCATCCCTCTTAACTCATCCACTGCTGGAAGCCTGAGAGCTGTACTGCAAAGCGCTATTTGTTCTGGTAACTAAAGGGTTAATGGCGCTATTCACACCCATGTCCTTAGATCTGCCGGTCTCCACCCCCCTGTGCATTCCCAGATCAGGTCCTGGCTGAGCTCCAAGTTGCCGAAAACAGAATAAAAAAAAAAAAGGAAGCCCTGGGAAAGGAGAATGCTGCCCTCCTCCCCTTCACATAGATGCCGCCTCCTCCCCTTCAAACTGGCTGCTGTTTACATCATCACACCGCGACACGGGGATGTGATGTGTCGTGTGATGGGAGAAGCTTGCTTCCCTGTGTCCTCTGATATTTGCAATCACGTGAGCCTGGCACTGATGACTACAACCCCCTCCCTCCACCTCTTGACGTCTTTTGTGTTTACTACATGGATATTAAGTGCGTGCTGCGTTCTGCCATCTATCTGCTTCTATGTTCGTTCCAACTTTTTTTTTGCCTTTTCCTACTTGTCTAGATTGTAGTTGGTTTTCTTACACAAGATGCTGGGATTGTTGTGACTTCACATAATGCATGAAAAATTGTTTGGATATTGAAAACTACCAGGGTCTATTCATTTGCGGCACTTTTTAGCTTGCTGTCTATTTGCATCATCATCGAAATGTGCTACTTTTAGGTATAGCTTAAAGAGGCTCTGTCACCACCTTATAAGTGGCCTATCTTGTACATGATGTGATCGGCGCTGTAATGTAGATTACAGCAGTGTTTTTTATTTAGAAAAACTATCTTTTTTTTTGATGGAGTTATGACCTATTTTGGCTTTATGCTAATGAGTCTCTTAATAGACAACTGGTTGTGTTTTATTTTTTGACCAAGTGGGTGTTGTGGAGAGAAGTGTATGACGCTGACCAATCCGTGACCAAGCAGCGTCATACACTTCTCTCCATTCATTTACACAGCACACAGTGATCTAGTAAGATTACGATGTGCAGCCACATACACACACACACTAACGTTACTGAAGTGTCCGGACAGTGAATATGCATAATCTCCAGCCAGGACGTGATGTCTATTCAGAATCCTGACGCTTCGGTAACGTTTGTGTGAGATTTACAGCAAGGCAAGCGTAATCTCGCGAGATTACGCTGTAAACTGTCATTTAAAACAAGATTACACTTGCCTTGCTGTAAATCTGACACAAACGTTACTGAAGTGTCAGGATTCTGAATAGACATCCCATCCTGGCTGGAGGTGATGTCTATTCACTGTCAAGACACTTGAGTAACGTTAATGTGTGTGTTATGTGGCTGCACATAGTGATCTCGTGAGATCACTATATGCTGTGTAAATTAATGGGGAGAAGTGTATGACGCTGATTGGTCAGCGTCATACACTTCTCTCCACAACGCCCACTTGGTCAAAAAGTAAAACACAACCAGTTTTCCATTAAGAAACTCATTAGCATAAAGCTAATATAGGTCATGACTCTAAAAAATGATCGTTTTTCTAAATAAAACAACACTGCTGTAATCTACATTACCGCGCCGATCACATCATGTACAATATAGGCCACTTATAATGTGGTGACAGAGCCTCTTTAAAATGGACCTGTCACCTCTCCTCACGTGTCTATTTTAGTAAATGCTTGTATTCCCCATGTAATAATAGTACTGGAGTATCTTTTATTACAACTTTGCTTTGTGCTGTTCCTCTTTTATTCCTCCTAGAAATGTATGAATAAACTGACAACAGGCTGATATCATTCTCCATGTTAAAGGGGTGTGTCCCTACACAGTTTGAGACTATCATCACTGATTGGACATTGTCAGTCTGTGTAGGGACACACCCCCAACTGGTAACATTCAGTTGTTAATATATTTATACATTTCTAGGAGGAATAACAGAGGAATGGCACAATGTAGAGTTCCAAGAAAGGATGCTCCACAATAGTTATTTCATGGGGAATACAAGTATTTACTAAAACATGTCAGGAGAGGGGACAGGTTTTAAATGTGGAAGATACTTGAAGAGAAAAAGCAATACTTACTTGTCACTGCCGTATGTGAGGCAAGAGAAATCCAAAACCTAGCCTAGAGAGATCCAATGAATGTCTACAGAGTCTTCCCCTTCTTTGGATGACAAGCACATATTTAGTGGAAACCGTGTAATGCTTAATTTCCCCTGTGGTGGCACTGCTGTGAAATTGAACATTTGCTACCAGGCTCCTCCAGAGATCACATCTGATCACTGGGGAGGGCCCAAGACGCTGGCCCTACATTTTAGAAAGTGACTATTCCATGGCATGATCTTTCTATGTCAGGGCTGGACAAATCCCAGGTGACAAAGTAGACATTGCAGGAACCTCTCGTGTTATCACCTCTCTTACCAGTGAGAGGATATGAGCTGTCTGTCACATTTAGGGGGTCTTATATTTTCCTAACTGAAGTGGTGAGAAGATAAACAGTTGCACATGTATTAACCCCTTGCGCCAATTTAAGCCGCTTATAAAATACATGACTGAATTGTTTGATTTCAGTGTATTGTGGTCTCTGCAGTTCTGGAGATATGTGCGTATAGACATACGTAGCGTTTATGAACTCTGCACAACTTGTACTTTTATGTTTAGGAGATGTTGTGTGTCTCTGGTTTTGCGTGGGTCAAAGTTTTAGCCACAAACATTAATTTTTTTGCATTTTCGACATAATGTTACGCTTTTATACAAAATCACATGAAGGCGCCCACGAGTGCAGAGTGCTGGGTGACATTTTTACAATGTGCCACGTGTCCAATTTTAAGAAAATATATGGGTGTGAGCGTATCGTGATTTTTGAAAAAAAATTATGATTTAAAGTCTGATTGGTTTTATTGGTGTCAAAAGTGTTAAGAAATTATCCCCAAAGGATTAAATGGGTTCTTTTATTATTAGGGCACATGGATGTCATAGTTACATAGTTTGTACGCTAGAATAAAGACACATGTCCATCAAGTTCAACCAAGGGATGGGAAAGGGGAAGTAAAAAATTTCTACACATAGCAGTTAATATTTTTTTGTTCTAGGAAATTATCTAAGCCTTTTTTAAAGCCATCTACTGTCCCTGCTGTCATAAAGGGGATTCCCCTGCTCAGGACCCCACTTTATGAGCCAGTATAGAGCCGCTCTGTAAGATGTTTGGCCAGAGAAGGCTTACCTTAAAGGGAATGTGTTGCCAGAAAAACATGTTTTTTTTTTTTAGTTAAACAATTAGTGTATAGGTGATTAAACATTGTTCAAATTTTTTTTTTTTTTTCACGAGTCAGGAAATATTATAAATTGGATTCTAATTTATAATATTTCCCAGTGCTGGTCACTAGATGGGGCAATTCCCAAAATTGCAGCATTGCATGTGGTAAAGCAACTACGTTGCTTTATGCTGCAAAATTGGGAAAAAATCCCTCGCTCTAGTGAGCTCTCAGAATCCCCCCCCCTCCTTTATCCTGGCTAGTGCCGGGAGAAACGAGGGGATTGAACGGTCTAACCTCCTACACTGTGTGTCGCCATTTTTTGAGCTAACACACAGTGTAGAAGGTTAACATACACTAGTAAAACACACTGAAACACGCACATACATAGAAATCACTTACCTGCTCCAGTCGCCGCCGCTCCGTCCGCTCCGTCTGCTGCCGCTGCTCCATGTGCACAAGTCCGGAAGCCGCGACCGGAAGTAGTAATCTTACTGTCCGGCCGCGACTTCCGGTCCACAGGAAAATGGCGCCGGACGGCGCGCATTTCATATCGGACTGTGTGGGAGCGGCGCATGCCCACACACACGGCGTACACCAAAGTGGATGGAACGGGCCCCGTTCGCATTCCCTATGGGACTGGAGCTGCCGTATTCCATGTCTGTATGTGTCGTTAATCGACATATAGAAATGGAAAAAAAAATGGCAGCCCCCATAGGGAAGAAAAAGTGTAAAAATAGAAAAAAGTAACACACAAACACACAAATAAATATAAACGTTTTTAATAAAACCCTAACATAAAACTGATATGAAAAAAAAAAATTTGGTCACACTGTTCCTTTAACCAAATCAACTTTTTCCCAGGGGTGTCGGGATCCGGGCGGCTGCTTTTAACATGTGTACGCCTTGTCGGAACTGCAAGCGGGCTCTCCGATTTTTGGGTTGCATGTTCGTTATAAAATTGAACCGCTCCCCCAAATTGAAATTGGCAGACGTCAGCGGACCCTTCAAATACTGATGGATAGAGGAATCTTGAGGCAGCTTTTGAGCTGCCTGCAGGTATTTTTCCTTTTTTTTTTCGCAGTGTTTTTTTGCCTGTGGCCATTGAAGTTAATGCAAGCACCGCGGGCAAAAAATGCTGCGAAAAACGCTCAAACTAAAACTGCAGTTTTTTTTTTTTTTTTTTTTACCGCCCATTGATTTCGGTGGGTAGTTGAGGCAGAAACTGCAGCAAAAAAGGACTTGCCGCTTTCTTATTTCACGAGCGGCTGAAAGCCGCCCGTGAAAAACAGCTTTGGCCTCCCATTGAAATCAATGGGGCACGATTTCATAAGTTTTTTTGTCGCAGATTCTGACGCAGTTTCCGCTTCAAAATCAGCACAAAAATGTCTGTGTGAACATACTATAAGCCATGCATGTCATAAAGTTTCTCTATACACTTAATTATTGAGATGTCCCATCTGGCCTTTTTCCTCCCCCTTGTGGATAAGATGAAGAGGGAATATGTTTCACTACTTGAAACTGGATTGGGACCTTGTGCCGGGGAGTAATGATGTAAATAGTATTTTTCGGTAATGGTGTGAAGCGATTCTTCTGCGTGTGTTTTTTTTCTGTTATTCAGTTGATACAATGAGTCAGAGGAGTTCTGTAACTTGTGCTGGTCGGACGCCTGGCACACTGTATTTGGTCAGTCCTTGTGCTTGGTTGATTAGTTGGCTTTCCTCTCTATATCCTTTGTGTAAGCAATGACAAGCCTTCACATGTCGCCTCTGCTTCTAAGTGTGTGCGCTATAACTTATCTTTTATATTTAGTCTAAAAACATCAGGGTTTTCTCATCCCTTTGGAAAATACGAGCCAGTCTTGGTTAGAAAGTTAAATCAGTGTTTTGATGCAGCATGAAGTGGCTGATGTGCGACAAGGGTCATATTCACTGTCTAGACCGGATTGTCATGTGATAAGAAGCGTAAATGTGCGGAACGATCCATGTTGAATCGTAAAAATCATTTAACGTGGTTGAAAATCGTTCCATTATTATTCTCATCTGTGTGATATTGCTGCCTGTTCATCTGACTGTCTCTACTGTGCTGTAATACTGAAATCATGTACTTGAAGCAAAATATTTATACATGTAAGAAACCTTTTATCTTCTACTCGTTTTACAAGTTGGCTTTAATGAGGTATGTCCACACACACTCAATACTGCATCATTTCCGTTTGGTAATTCCACGGCGTATTACAGTAGCGGCAATGTGGATGAGATTTCAACAACTCATCCACACGCTGTGGAAATTGAGAATCCGCACAGCCGGTCAATATGCAGCATGTCCATTTCTCTTGCGTAAACCCTGCAGAAATCCTGCCTGAAAAATACAAACAAATGTTTTTGGTTTGCTTTTTTTACACTGACTTTTTTTTTTTTAAATAAATTTTATTAAAAAAAAATATTTAAATCCCATGAAGGAATTACTATTTTACAACTTTATTTTTTACTTCTACTGTATTAGCATACTCCTGTGTGCTAAAACAGAACACTTTGTCACTGACACGTGCTTCTGTTAGGGCAACATTTGTGTGCGCTAACTGCAGAATTCCTGAACAGACTGCCCTGGGGTCCTTTCTAGATCCCCCGGGTTGACAGCAGAGGGTTCCCCCAGTCTCCGATCACGTCACCGGGAATCCTGATGAAGCAATCAAAGAGGGAGTCCCCTTTGATCATGTCACAGACCGCGGCAATAGAAGGGTTCCTCTGATCCCGGCCGTACATAAGAGGCTTCTCTAAGAACATGAGTCGTTAGTAATGCTCCTAACCCTTTTCTACAGTGACGCCAAAAGAAGTCGCTGTAGACTGGGGGACCTGCACTGTCTGCTGTCAAGCCAGGTGGCGATAAATAAAGGGTTAAGGTGTATTCCGGTTTAAGCGAACAAATGTTATTTTGTATAATCTGAACCTTTTGGACGCACTGTTATGTTCTAATTGAGGTGTTCTTACGACAATAGAACACAATAGTACGTCCAGTGGACGGCACGGGCACATCAACAACATCACGGGAACATCAGCAACATGTGTTAATTTTAATATACAGCCATCATCCCGCTGCAGCGGTTGGGATCGGAGATAACACGGATACTGGCCTTTAAGCCCCTTAGATGTAGCGGTCGCTGTTGACATGAACGCAGGAAGCCAATTCGTTGCCTTGGCAGCCGGGATCCTAACAAATTTCCCCAGGCTTGCGAATGGTTATTTCCCAAAGCCACGGCCTTGTGGATTGCTTGTTAATCTCTTACTGATAGGGAAAAATGCTTTGGGATAAGGCGCATACGATAGAGACGATTGTGCAATAGCGTAAAATTAATTGAAATGAATCCTATACGTATTTGGTCTGGCCTCAATCGTAACGACCCGTATAAAAAAGTTACACGGTAAAGAAAATGGTACGCAAAAACATCCCCACCAATAAACGGATTTACTTTTCATATGTCGCAGCTGATTTACAGTGTCAGAAGTTTTGTTCGGTGGGCGTCCGAGCACTGAGACCCCCACCAATTGCTAAAACGAAGGCGCAGAAGTGCTCGAGTGAGCGCTGCGCCAATTCGTTTCTGATCAGCTTTCCGCGGAGTGATGTACAGGCCCAATAAAAAGTTCTAGCCTGTAAACCACTCGCTCAGCTTCTGTGGATAGACTGTCAGAAACGAAGCGGCACAGCGCTCACCCGAGCTCTTCTGCCACTTAAATTTAGCCAAAGGTGGGTGGCTAGGTGCTTGGACCCCCACCGATCAAATCTTCTGAGATATCACTATGACGTGTCAACATTTTTTTAAATGTCTAGTTACTCTTTAACGCTGCATCACCTTAAATGGTTTTCTCCTGCACGGCGGCGCTTCCGGCCTCCTGCTGTACAGGATAAAACAGTAAAGTCAATACAGCGCTAAATCAGCGCTGCAGCCCCTTCATTCTCCGGATCGGTGGGGGTTAGACCCCTTCTGATCATAGTGATAGCATATCCTAGTGGGGTAAAAGTAAAGCAGCCAAGATTATGTCTTGCACGTAAAGATGTCCACTACCAAGGAGGCATAAGGAATGGAGAGCGGATTTATCAGCTGATGGTTGTTATTGATTCTGCAGGTCTGTAGATTTTCTGTATACTCCTGGCTCCAATAAGTTGAAGTTCTAGGTGTCTGTTGCACGCGGCCTCCATCCTCCTGTGTCTTCTGTCATGATGCAGGAAGTTTGGTGTTTGGATTTGTTTATCTGCAGTGACCATCCAGTCCTTGTCATGTTGCCATCAATGCATTCTAGTATACAGTAAAATTCCTTTAACCCCTTGGAGACGCAGCCACACTTTGTAGTAATTACTTAGGAATGCTTTTACTTATCCAAGCGATTCTGAGATTGTTTTCTTGTGACAAGTTGTACTTTATGTTAGTGAAAAAATGTGATCGATAAGTTCAATATTTATTTGTGGAAAACATCAAAATTTAGAGAAAATTTTGAAAATTAGCTTTTTTCTAAAAATGTTTCTAAATTTAAATGTATTTGCTTGTAAGACAGATAGTAATACCATACCAAATAGTTACTATTTCACATATCCCATATGTCTACTTTGTTTGCAGCTTTTTTTGAACGTCCTTTTATTTTTCTAGGACGTTAAACTTTAGCAGCAATTTCTCACATTTTCAAGAAAATTTCAAAAGGCCATTTTTTCAGGGACCAGTTCAGTTCTGAAGTGACTTTGAAGGCCTTATATATTAGAAAGTCCCCATAAATCACCCCATTTTAAAAACTGCACCCCTCAAAGTATTCAAAACAGCATTCAAAAAGTTTCTTAACCCTTTAGGCGTTTGACAGGAATTAAAGCAATGTGGAGGTGAAATGTACAAATTTCATTTTTTTTTGCCGAAATTCATTTGTAATACATTTTTTCCTGTAACACAAGATTTTACCAGAGAGAGGCAACTCAACATTTATTGCCCAGATTCTACAGTTAGAAATATCCCACATGTGACCCTAGTGTGCTAATGGACTGAAGCACAGGCAGAAGCAAAGGAGCACCTAGAGGATTTTCAGGCCTCCTTTCTATTAGAAAATATTTTAGGCACCATGTCAGGTTTGAAAAGGTCTTGTGGTGCCAAAACACAGGGAAAACCCTCAAAAAGACACCATTTTGGAAACTACACCCCAAGGAATTAATTTATGGGTATAGTGAGCATTTTGATCCCACATTTTTTTTGCTAAATTTCTTTGAATTAAGCCATAAAAATGAAAATCTACATTTTTCCAAATAAAACATACAATGTTTTCATTTTTACAAGGAATAAAGGAGAAAAAGCACCCCAACATTTGTAAAGCAATTTCTCCCGATTACGGAAATACCCCATATGTGGTCATAAACTTATGTATGAACACACGGCAGCCCTCAGAAGGGAAGGAGCGCCATTTGACTTTTGGTGCTCAAATTTTGCTATAATGGTTTTCGGTGAGAGATCGCATTTAGGCCTTATTTACACGGACGTGTCCGTTTTGCGCACGCAAAAAACGCTGCGTTTTGCGCGTGCAAAAGGTCCGTGTGTCATCAGCATATGGTGTGTGGCTGCGTGATTTTCCCCCAGCCGGCATCATTGACACTCTGTTTTTATGTTTACAAACAGAAAAGCACGAGGTGCTTTTCTGTTTTCATTCATTTATTTTACTACTGTTGCGCGAATCACGCGCGGCACCCGGAAGTGCGTCCGTGTGCAGAGCGCGATTTGCACGCACCCATTGGCTTCAAAGGGTGCGTGCTGCACGCTGTGTGAAATTCACTGACAGTCTGAACAGCCCCATTCACTAACATGGGTCCGTGCGACGCGCGTGAAAATCACGTTTGTAGCACGAACGTATAACACGTTCGTGTGAATAAGGCCTTACAATGCCCCTGAGGGATAAAAACAGTTGAAACCCCCAAAAGTGACCCCATTTTATAAACTACACCCCTTATGGAATTTTTCTAGGGCTATAATGAGCATTTTGACCCCACAGATTTTTTTCAGAATTAATTTGAAGTTGGCTGTGAAAATGAAAATCTATATTTTCCCATAAAATGTAGTTATAGCTCAAATTTAGCTGGAATGGTTTACGGCGCCATGTCACATTTGCAAAGCCCCTGTGGGACCAAATCAGTTGAAACCCCCCAAAAGTGACCCCATTTGGGAAACACCACCTCTAAAGGAATTTATTGAGGGGTATAGTGAGCATTTTGACCCCACAGTTTTTTTGCAGAATTTAGTGTAATTATGCTGTGAAATTGAGAATTAAATTTTTTCTGATAAAACGTGGAAATGTTCAATTTTTACAAGGAATAAAGGAGAAAATGCACCCCAACATTTGGAAAGCAATTTCTCCAGATTACGACAATATCCGATATGTGGTAATAAACAGCTTTTTGGACACCTGGCCGGGCTCAGGAGGGAAGGAGCGACATTTGGCTTTTGAAGCTCAAGTTTTGCTGGAATCGGTTTTGGGTGTCCTGTCACATTTGCAAAGCTCCTGAGGGACCAAAACAGTGGAAACCCCCCAAAAGTGACTCAATTTTGGAAACTAAAGCCCTCAAGGAATTTATCGAGAGTTATAGTGTCCATTTAGGACAAAAACTAAATAGAGGCCGTGGGTAGTTGGCAGGTATAATACACAATAAACAAAAAGAATGCCTGCAGGCAAACAAACCCATTTTCCCAACTACCCAAAAATATGAACAATATTTTATTGTGCTACGTATAGTAGAACAAGACAGACCACATATATGATTATTAAAATTGTCACTGCCAAGAGCCGGACACGAAAGTAATCAGCTGATACACATGCAGCGCTGTGTCGACAGACATGAGAGCCATCATCGGTAGCAATTCTAAGTTAGATTGTTTAAGTAATGTGGCAGTGATTACGGCTAGAGGCAGGAATTAAAACAAAGAAAGCCCCCCCGACATGTTTCGCTAACAAGTATCGTCCTCAGGGGTACATGGGGCTAACGTGTGTATCAGCTGATTACTTTCGTGTCCGGCTCTTGGCAGTGACAATTTTAATAATCATATATGTGGTCTGTCTTGTTCTGCTATACGTAGCACAATAAAATATTGTTCATATTTTTGGGTAGTTGGGAAAAGGGGTTTGTCTGCCTGCAGCCATTCTTTTTGTTTATAGTGTCCATTTAGACCCCACAGGATTTTTGCTGAGCTTAGTGGAATTAGGGACTGAAAATGAATATCAACATTTTTTACACTAAAATGTTGAATTTTTTATTTTCCACAAAGGAGAAAAAGCACCCCAAAATGTGTAAAGCAATTTCTCCCGATTACGTCAATACCCCACATTTTGTTATAAACTGCAGTTTGGACACACGGCAGGGCTCAGAAAGGCAGGAGCGCTATTAGGCATACAGATTTTGCGGATTTGATTTTTGGGCACCATGTCGCATTTGCAAAACCCTGAGGTACCAGAGTACAGTAGACGCCCACAAGAAGTGACCCTATTTTCTAAACTACACCCCTCAAGGCATTTATCATTTGCTTGTACAAATGACAGGGCTCAGATGTGAAGAGCACCATGCGCATTTGAGGCCTATTTTAGTGATTTTCACAGCATTGCCCCACAATTGCAGGGCTCTGAGGTCAAATAGTAAAAAAACAGAAAACCCAAGTAGTGACCCCTATCTTGGAAACTACATCCCGTGTGGTGTATTAAGGGGCGTAGTGAGCATTTTGACCCCACGTGTTTTTTCATTAGAAATGAATGCGTAGAGGATGGTGCAAAGTAAAAATTTAAATTTTCCATTGATATGCTATTTTAGTGCGCAATATGTTGTGCACAGTTTGTGCCACTGAAGACAAATACCTCATAAAATGTTAAGCGGATGTAAACTGCTGTTTGGGCACGCTTTAGGGTTCAGAAGGGAGGGAGCGCCATTTGGCTTTTGGAGTGCAGATTTAGCTTGGCAGTTCTGTTTGGGGTTTTGCAGGTATTTCATTTTATAATGTGGGGGCTGGGCAGAGTACGTCAGGGCATAATAAGGGGGTGTAATAATAGGTAAAAGAATAATTGATCGATGCTTGGCCAGTGTCGCACTGATAAATGGTGGCCAATCTTATTGGAACGCTCTGTAAGTTTTGTGTGCCAAATTCTGAGTCAGACCTTTTTTTTTTTCTTTCCACCTGAGCTGTGTGAGGGCTTATTTGTTGCCGGACAATCTGTAGTTTTCATTGGTACCATTTTGGGGTACACGCGTTTTTTTTATTTTTATTTATTTTTTAAATCTTTTTTTCTGCAATTTTTTGGCAAACAAGGTGAGCAAAAACATGCAATTCTGACAGTTTTTTTATTCTTTTGTTTATAAAGTGTTCACTGTGTTCTATAAATGACCATTTTACATGATTCTGTGGGTCGATACGATTACCGCGATACCATATGTATACAGGTTTTTTTTAAGTTTTGCAGCGTTTGCACAATAAAAAAAAATAATTTTTACATTAATTTTTAGTGACACCATATTCTGAGAGCCATAACTTTTTTATTTTTCATCAAAAAAGCTATGTAAGTGCTTGTTTTTTTGCGAGACGGTTTGTAGGTTTTATTGGTACTGTTTTGGGGGGAAATGTGACTTTTTAATAATTTTTTTATTCTATGTTTTGTGAGGGGTGGTGACCAAAAAATGGCGATTCTGACATAGTTTATTTATTTTGTTTGCAGTGTTCACTGCGGCAAATATAACATTATAGTTTTACAATTTGCGTCGTTACGAACGCGGTGATACCAAATATGTGTACTGTTTTTGAACGTTCATTTTTTTATAGGAAAAAAGGCAATGTTTGGTTGTTTTTTTTTACTTTTATTTTACTTATTCAATGTTTTTATTAACTTTTTGTTTTGTTTCACTATGGGACATGAAGGCCTGCACTTCTGATCTTTACTCTTAGGCTGGGTTCACACAGTGTTTTTTGCAGGAGAAAATTCGCCCTGATTTTCCCCTGCCTGCACGCCAATTTTTGCAGCATTTTTTGCCCGCGGCCATTGAGTGCCGCGGGCATAAAACGCAGCGAAATACGCTTGCTCTCCCTCCCATTGATGTGAATGGGAGGTAAGAGGCGTAAACGCCCGAAGGTAGGGCATGTCCCTTCGTTTTCCCGCGAGCCGGTTTTTCCGCTCGCGGGAAAAAAAACATCTACGCCTCCCATTGAAATCAATGGGAGGCATTTTCGGACGTTTTTTGCTGCGTTTTGCAGTGCGGTTTCCGCGTCAAACTAGTAAAAAAACTCAGTGTGAACTCCTCCTAATACATTGCACTACCCACATAGTGCAATGCATTGAGCTGTCAGTTATTCACTGACAGCAAGCCTATTTGGCCCTGGCTAAAAACCACTAAGATGCCGCGATCGCTTTTGATAGCGGCATCTAAGGGGTTAATGGCAGGGATCGGAGCTGGCTCCGTTCCCTGTCATTACAGCACGGTGTCAGCTGTAACATACAGCTGACACCGGCGGCTGATGTTGCATGCTCAGCTTCTGAGCCTGCGACATCTTGTTTCTGGGGACGGAAGCCGTTTAGGCCCGTCTCCGAGCGGGACCGAACAGGCTTCCGTACTTGGCAGACAGGAGGCCATTGTTATACCTCCGGTTTGCCAAAGCAGCTATCGTAACCCCGCTATTACATCGCTGGGTTCCTGATCTGCTGGTAAAACCGCATCGATGCAGCGCTTGCTTTTGAGCGCTGCATTTAAGGGGTTAATCGTCCGGATCGGAGGCTAGGTCCTGGCCGTGCAGCAGGGTGTCAGCTGTAATATACAGCCGACACCCGCTTGCGATGGTGCGGGCTCAGCTTCTGAGCCCGCACCATCATCATCCCCTACTATTACGTTGCCTTAAGACCTTGGCGACCGCAACTTAATAGCATGTGACGTGTCGCCACGGGGTTAATTCTGTAGCAATGGTACAGGTTATCATATATTCTGGATTATTGGACAACGTTAGACAAGCATAAATCTTGTAAGAATAGAAAACCCTCAGGTTTTGATGTTTATGAAAGTTCTCACAAGGTGCTCCAAAAGTTGAATTGGTGCCTGCACTGGCTGGTCTGCCTGGCATTATTGTGTGAACTTCTGGGATACGTGCAGTAAAGACTATTTTTCAGTCATGTTGCAGTGTCTTTTTAGTATTACTGCCAACTGTACAGGGGAGGAAAAAAATGTTGGTTTCTCAGATAGTCCTCGTCAAGGCTGTGGTAAATGAAAATATAAGCAGCTGTCTGACAGTTCTGTCTGACGGTCTTTACTATCTCTCTTGTAACTGCCTATGTGACAGTGCAAGTGATCGGAAAATATGTTCAAATATTGTATAAATTTCAGCAAAAAAAATAAAGCCAATATCTGTGTATTTACAGTGATAACCTTCCTTATGCTGACAGACACCAAAGGCGCCTGGCGGACCCAATTGACTTGGATACTGTCGGGTTTCCATTATTTTACCAGAAAAATAGCGCAGCATGCTGCTATAGTCTCCCCTGCGTTTTTTAGTAATATGCCAGGGCACATGTGAACACGGCCTAATGTGTATGAGGGTAGCTTCAGTGTCTGCTGTCAGGGGAAGAGGAAGAAGGATCCTGAGCATGGTTTCTAGTATATGCAATCCTTTGTGTCTCCATCAAAGCTAAGCAGACGCCTCTGGCAGCAGTTTACTCCCCTCATCCTACTGGTATTAAAGGGGTCATCCGGGGACCAAAAATTGCATTGCAATAATATATTTATGTGAAAATAAGTAACTTGCTAATATTCTTTAATTAAAAATTCTGTGCTAAATTGTGCAGTTCAAACCTCAAGAATTATTCTGGAAGTGCTGGAGCTTTTCTAATAGTGGTGACGCTCCGACACGGCTTCATGTGCTGTTCGTGAACATGACCGCAAGGGGCTGTCACATTGCCTATTGCTTGAGTGCCGAGCAGAGCATCCGCTAGCGCTTCAAGCCCTGCTCCCGACATCCATATTTGGTCAATTCAGGGGTTTCCTATCGCTATATTAGTGAGTTACTCCGTTTCACATAAATTATTGCAATGCAATTTTTGGTCCCCAGATAACCCCTTTACTAAATGGCTGCTCTGCTGACTAAGCGCGTCTGTGGGGGAGTTAGAAGATCTAGTCGTATCAGCATATTATATGTATGTAGATAAAAACGATGGAAACCAGTAGGATCCACTGTAAAAAAGCGACACCGTCCAGGCGCAAAGCCTCCACGAGCCAATCAGGTTTTTAGTAAAAGCTATTTATGGTATATAAATAGCTTTTTATGCCGTTTCGTTTCTGATCAGCTTTCGGCAGATCGGTGTATATACCCTCAGAGTTTCTACTGAGCCCGTACACCGCTCCAAGGAAAGGCGATCAGAAACGAAGCGACACAGCGCTCACCCTAGCACTTCTGCTGCTTTATTTTATTAATCGGTGGAGGTCTTCGTGCTCGGACCCCCACAGATCAAAACTTCTGACATGTCCAAAAGTTAAAAAAAAAAAAAAAAGTTCAGTTACACTTTAAGGCTTCATGCACACCGGCCGCGGACAGCCGGCTGTTTTTACGGTCTGTCCTCCCATTATAAAGTATAGGAGCACGGTCCGTAAAATCAAAACATAGGACATGTCCTATTTTTTTCCGCAAGTTTCTACGGCACGGACAGCCTACCGTAGACATACAGGAAGGTGTCCGCCGGCCATAGAAATGAATGGGCCCGTAATTACGGGCGATTTTACGGTCGTGTGCATGGGGCCTAAGATAGAGAATATCCATACGCTCTTTGTAGCAGGGAGCAAAAAGTTGCCATGTTCTGCATAAAGAGAACCTGTTAGGCTATGTTCACACGCGGAGTCAAAAACGGCTGAAAATTACGGAGCGTTTTTGAAGTTGAAAATGAAACTTCTTTTAATTTGGAGCTTCTTTTGAGGCGTTTTTGGAGGCGTTTTTCATAGTGTTCAATGTAAAATCCGCGTAAAATCCGCCTCGAGAAGTAACAAGCACTTCTTTTTACGGAGCGTCTTTTTACGCTCTGTTTTTTAAAACAGCCGCGTAACAAGACCTGAACTAAATGCTGTTTTTCCGGGCAGAAGTTTGTAGGCATTCAGCATAAACGCCATGAAAACACTGTGTGTGAACAGAGCCTTACTCGTAAGTACAGGGAATGAATGCTGAACATCTACACTTGAGGCATGTTCCCGTGAGAAAAAATCCCATCACACATGAAAGGCAACTTCTTTGTAATGTTTATGACCATAATCTCAGGTGACGAGTGCTTCTTTACCACGGTTGAATAACTTGTCTTTGGCTGGACATACCTTTTGCCCTCGTTCAAACTTTTCTGCTAGACGACTTCTGCCAGTTTTAGGGTGTATTCACACGTGCAGGTTTTGATCAGGTTTTCTTTTATGCAGTTTTTGAACCCAAAACCAGGCGTGGATCATAAAAGGAGAGAATTACAATGGGGCTAATCCACGTGTGTATCTAGTGGGCAGCGTTTGGTCACAATGTGTCGTTCTACTCCTAGGTTCCCTCATGCTGGCTATAGTTGATGAACTTCTTCCTTATGTACTCTCACCGTATGTTACTCGCTGTTGTGGGGACGTGTAGTGTAACATTGACTTTTCTAGTACTCTTTGTACTCGGAGAGATGTTTCAGTCATTTACTTCTTTAATATGTGTCTAGAACACAAACAATGGTTAAAATGGGAAGCGGGTGAATCATATTGTCATGAACGTACGTAGGTGTGGCAAGTTTCTTTTGTTCTTAGTGTTTCAACATGACAGAAGATATCGGTTGTGTGCAGCTATTATTATATGAGGTTTTCGGTATTTCTAGTATGGTTCGTGTTTCTTTACACGGATCCCTGTGAAAGCTGTCGAATTTTAGGATAAAACAAGTTGAGATGATGTGGGAGGAAACTGGGATAACTTTTCTTTGGGTATTGCTATAAAATATACATGGTTCACTGTGATAGTTCATACGGCCGTGTGAATGAAGCCTGCCTTGTATTCACTTTTTACTACAATTCTGGTCTAACTGGTCCCTTGTCCAATCATTGCACTGTTACCAAAGTAAACCAGGCCTGGCTTTCCCATTGGGTACAAGGCATATTGTTTAGACTCCCGGAGATGTGAATTTGGTACTCCTAAAAACCCAAATAAATTGTCCCATCAATGCAAACGAAGGTTGCCCATACTTTATTAGGGTGCCAAACCCGTCGACTATGTAATGTTTGTATATGGGTGTCATGACCTCTTCCGAAGGCAAATATCGGGGGGGAAAGGAGGATTGTCTTATCCGCTGCAGAAAACAGCACAAGTAAGAGGGTGAGATTTTAACAATTTTCATCCACATGCGGTGCAGATTCTTAAAGAGAACCTTTCACCTGCCCATACATGTGTAATAGGCCGGGCTTCACAAACACTCTCTCACTTGAAATAATTCTCCTAACTCCCTCAGTTATTTACATATCGGTGCCGTTTTATAGTTGGCGCCTGATATGTAAATAAGCCCCTGAACTGTCAATAGGGCGTTTCTATCTAAATGGCAGGGGGCGTGATGTCTTCGCTCTGACACTGTCCAATCCGCTACGGACAGTGTCTGGGCAGCTTGCGCTGTGTTCCCTCCCGCAAGAGCTCACACAGACTGAGAGAGCGCTCTCTGCAGAACCACCAGTCTGTCCACAGTGTCAGAGCATAGTCAGCAATTGCAAATTTTAAATGAATGGTGTTTTTTTAGTTTTTTGTTTCAGAGGAAATTTATAGATGCAAATCCGCACCAAAATCCACAGAAAGTCGTACCCATGTGAACTTACCTAAAAAGCATAATTATTTTGGTTTGTGATGTGGGTAGATAGTGAGGCCTGGAGGTACGCAATGAAACTCTACTGCAGATGATGGGTCAGAGCAGAACGGTCTACCATGTACTTTTGGAAAAATAAAGAGTAGAAAAGTCTCTAATTGCATCGAGTGGATGAGTAATAGTTTTGGGTTTACGTAGGCGTAAATTAAGGATTTAGCAGTAAGTGAAAATGACGATAAAGGTTCTGACGTTCACAGTTTTACTGTATGAACCCAACATTGTCCAGTGAATCAGAAGTGGAGATATTAATGGTTCAAGTGACAGCTGGAAACACAAGGGGCCACATTTGTCTGCAGTTTACATCAGGCTTTGGCATAAACTGTGACCAAAAATTTGCAAATCATCTTGTGACAAATTTGCAAAGGGTCAAACGTGAACGTGGCCTCCAAGGAGACGTGGTTCTAGTCACATTCAGATGGAAGGAAAATGGAGCAAATTTTGCAACACATCTGCACCTGCTATACGTCTTAGATTTTTGTGCCTCTGGAAAAGCAAAATGCGCCAAATTTATTAAGCATGTGCCTTTTAGTAAATTTGGTGCAAATCACTTCATCTATTTCCATTAATATGACTGCAGTAAGATATTAGTCCCATTAATGTTTTTTTCCCAATACAGTATAGGTATCTATTAGGTCTAAGTGTACTTCCACACTGGTCCCATTTGCTGTGGATAAATCCGCAGCAAATCCAACAACGAATCCACAGGGAAATTTGCCAGGAATTCTGCATTAAATTGTTCTGATTTTGGTGCGTCCAACAGAATTACAAAATTTTGTGACCATTGTGGTTAAAAAAAAAACCTCCACAAATTCTGATCTTGTGACTACACCGGAGAGGGGCCATCTAGTAATTTTATAGAGAGTGAGATGACAGAATACGATGTGTAGGGTGCTGCAGCTACGTAGTCTTATAAACTGCTATACAATATACATTGATGGCAGCTTTTGCATTGTGGGATCCTGTTTACATCTTCTAGAGTAGTAGTCCTCCATTCCAGACCAACAGGTTATCAATCAGATCAGCAAACTCAGAAGCATTCCGGAAATTATCTGAATGTCACCATGAACCGTGCGTTTACATGAAAAAATAAAAAAATAGTTTTATCTTGGTGAGGGAAATCCCCGCAGTTTCCCTTAACCCCTTCAGGACTGAGCCTGTTTTGGCCTTGTGGATGCAGCTGATTTTTTTACAAATCGGACATGTCACTTTATGTGGTAATAACTTGGGAACGCTTTTACTTATCCAAGTGATTCTGAGATTGTTTTCTCGTGACATACTGTACTTTATGTTAGTGGAAAAAAATTGATCAATAAGTTCAGTATTAGTGAAAAACACCAAACTTTAAAGAAAATTTTCCAAAATTAGCATATTTCTAAATTTAAATGTATCTGCTTGTAAAACAGATGGCAATACCACACAAAATTGTTACTAATTAACAGTTTTTTTGAACATCCTTTTTTTTTTTTCTAGGACGTTACAAGGCTTAGAACTTTAGCAGCAATTTCAAGAAAATTTCCAAAACCTATTTTTATAGGTACCAGTTCACTTCTGAAGTGGCTTAGAGGGCCTTATATATTACAAACCCCGATAAGTCAGCCAATTTTAAAACTGCACCGCCTCAGTTTTCAAAATAGGATTTAGATAGTTTCTTAACCCTTTAAGGCGTTTCACATGAATTAAAGCAAAGTAGAGGGGAAATTTACAAATTTCTTTCTTTTTGTCCGAAAATCCATTTTAATCCATTTTTTTCCTGTAACACAAAAGGTTTTACCAGAGAAACGCAACTCAAGATTTATTGCCCAGATTCTGCAGTTTTTTTAAAATATCCCACATGTGGCCCTAGTGTGGTAATGGTATGAAACACCGGCCTCAGAAGCAAAGGAGCACCTAGTAGATTTTGGGGGCCCTTTTATTAGAATATATTTTAGGCACCATGTCAGGTTTGAAGAGCTCTTGTGGGGCCAAAATAGTGGAAACCACCCATAAAGACACCATTTGGCAAACTACACCCCTCAAGGAATTTATCAAGGGGTATAGAGAGTTTTAACATGTTTTTTGCTGAATTTAGTGAAATTTGTCCGTAAAAATAAAAATAAAAATTTTTTCCAATAAAACTTAGACATTATATATTTTTACAAGAAATAAAGAAGAAAAAGCACCCCAAGATTTGTAAATCCATTTCTCCTGATTACGGCAATACCACATATGTGGTAATAAACGGCTGTTTGGACACACGGCAGCGCTCAGAAGCGAAGGAGCGCTATTTGACTTTTGGAGCTCAAGTTTGCTGGATTGGTTTTCGGGTGTCCTGTCGCATTTGCAAAGCCCCTGCGGCACCAAATCAGTGGACACCCCTCAGAAGTGAGCCCATTTGGGAAACTACAGCCCTAAAAAGAATTTATCTAGGGGTATAGTGAGCATTTTGAAAGCATAGGTTTTTTGCTGAATGTAGTGGAATTAGGCCGTGAAAACGTCTATTTGTTTTTTATTCACTTTTTTTTTTTTTTACGGCGTTCACCGTGCGCTATAAATTACATATTTAATTCTGTTCGTCGATGCGATTACGGCGATACCATATGTATATAGGTGTTTTATGTTGTTTGCACGATAATATCATGGTTTAAAAAAAAAAAAATATAATAATTTTGTTTTTGTGTCGCCATAATCTAAGAGCCACAACTTTTTTATTTTTCCACCAAGAAAGCCGTGTGAGGGCTTGTTTTTTGCGGAACAAACATTTTTGAGTACATGCGACTTTTTGATCCCTATTTATTCAATTTTTTTGGGAGCTGAAGTGACACAAAATAGCGATTTTGGTATAGTTTTTTATTATTGTTTCTATGGTGGTCACCGTGCGGGATAAATTACATTATATTTTCATAGTTCAGGCTGTTACAGACTCGGCGATACCAATTATGCATAGTTTATTTATTTTTTTCATTTTTTCTAATAAAGGACTTTACAAGGGAAAAAGAGCTTCTTTTTTTTTGACATTTTATTAGTTTGAAATGTAACTTCTTTACTTTTGTAAATTTTTTTACTTTTTTTTTATACTAGGGACTTGAAGATCCAATTGTTGGATCATTGTTCTAATACCCTGCAATACTTATGTATTGCACGGTATTATGACCGGAAGCCTTTGTTAGACTTCCGGTTGCCATAGCAACAATCGGCAATTGCGTAGTGGGGTGCCGATATTGTCGTAACAACTTAAATGCGGCGGTCACTATTGACTGCTGCTTTGAAGGGGTTAATCTGGTCGGATCACAGCGGTGATCCGACCCGATGTTTTCTCCCAGTACTAAGGCTGCTAGTAGCAGCTTGTACTGGGAGATGCCGGGCTGCGGGGAGCGCCTGTGCGCTCTGTTAGGAGCACATGTAGATTAACGGGCTGCAGGCACAAGGACCAGCACTGTAGCCCGTTAATCTACGTGGGGTGGTCGGGAAGGGCTTAATAAGGAGCTCTAACTGATCTGCATTTACATGCCAGTATTAGGCTATGTTCACACGGGGTATTTTGCCGAGTTTTTTGACGCGGAAACCGCGTCGCAAAAAACGGCCCGAGAACGCCTCCCATTGATTTCAATGGGAGGCGTCGCCGTCTTTTTCCCGCGAGCAGTAAAACTGCCTCGCGGGAAAAAGAAGCGACATGCCCTATCTTCGGGCGCTTCCGCCTCTGACCTCCCATTGACTTCAATGGGAGGCAGGAGAAAGCGTATTTCTCGCTGTTTTATGCCCGCGGCGCTCAATGGCCGCGGGCGAAAAACGGCGCGAAAATCGGCGTGCAGGGAGAGGAATATCTGCCTCAAAGTTCCAAACGGAATTTTGAGGCAGATATTCCTCCCCCAAAATACTCCATGTGAACATAGCCTTAGAGCGGTCATGGTAAGGACTCCTCCATGTGCCTGTATTATGAGTACTATGGCACCCACTGCCTGCTACTGTGCCACCAGCCTCTGATTTTATATTGAGGCACACTGAGGTTTTTTTCTTACGGATTCATTGAGAATAAAAATCAACCTACCTTACCACATGCCGTTTAAGGCGGGATTCACACGAACGGGTCGTTCCCGAGCCCGAGTGCCGGCCGGTAAAATCGGCCATTCTGCCCGGCCGGTTTGCATAAAGTTTTGCATCCGTGCCGGGCCGGGCAGATCCGGACAGTGACATCAGCGGAAACTCCTGAAGGGGAATCCCCATGTGTTCGGGGATTCCGCTTCAGGAGTTTCCCCTGATGTCACTGCCCAGATATGGACAGAGACATCAAGCGCTCTGTCCAGGAGCGGAATCCCCGAAAACACGGGGATTCCGCTCCTTCAAGGAGCTAAAGTGCGGCTAGCACATAGCAGAGCGGGGAGATACCTCCCTGCTCTGCTATAGTGGGGTCGCTACAGTAGTAGCAGCCGCAGCAGCTGCTAGCGGCGCCATCGAAGGTGTCGCCGGGCCAGGGTGATTTTAACAAGCAGGGGAAGGGAGCCAGCGCAGCGCTCCCTCCACCTGCTGTACACCCCGGCCCTGCCACACAGTGTGCAGCGATGCCATTCGTCAGAATGGCATGAACTCCTCCTCCTCACATGCACTCTGCGCTGTGAGGAGGAGGAGATAGAGCGCAAGCGCCGGGAAACCCGGCCATCACTCGGAACACATTCCGGTGATGGCCGTGTATTACCCGGCCCCATAGACTTCTATGGGAGCCGGGCGGCCGGGTACACGGGCGAAGATAGAGCATGCCCTACTTTTTGACGGCCGGATTTCCCGGCCGTCAAAAAAATCGCTCGTGTGAATAGCCCCATTAGGGGTCTATTATTCCTAATGCAGCCGGGTGCCGGCTGATTTATGAACGGCCGGCACCCGGCCGGGAAACCCTGCCGTGTGAATGAGGCCTAAGACCTCAGGCACGTGCACTTATTTGTCATATGTATCACACTGATCCGAATACCATATTACTGCATTTCAATGGGGCTATGCATACCACTCTATCAAAATATTCAGAGTCTACATACGAAAAAAAATTCTCCCCATTTTCCTTTTAGATTTTGTAAATCAAAGCAAGTTCTCCCCTAGAAGTGCTGAATGAAAGAAAACCTCACATGGATCAATGCAATCCACAGTATGGTCCACAATACAGTCAATTTATGGATAAAATGGACACACTTGTGGAGGAACTGCTCCTAGAGCTGTATACAAGGCCTCCTAGAGGCACGATGCATGTAGACAATGCTGACTGCATATTTTATATTGACTAAATATCATTTATTATTCTGCGATCATAGTGTAAACCCATCTGAAAGGCCCAGGCAGGAACTTGTCACAGATTCCATCCGTTTTTACTTGATAAGTAGTGCACGTTATTTTGTCTGTCAAAATGACAGAACCTGAGGAAACCCATTAAAATCAACAAGCTCTGTCGGGCACCATTCGTTTCCATCATGCAAAGGTGACGGTGCTTCTGTTTTTTCTCGTTACTCTGTTCCTATGATGGAACTGAATAACAGATAACCTAGCGCAGATGTGAGCAGCGCCTCATACAGAGATTACCAGTTGGCGGTCTGCTATTGTGCGCACCTACAGAAATCGCTTTCAATCACGGAGTAGAATCGCCGACTGGACTAAAGTCTACAGTGAGCAGGGATTTAAGTGAATAAATAACAGGTGTTCCTGGATTTTTTTCCTACAAGACTTGATATGAATCCGCTCAGCTCCCCCTGCTGTACGGTTCCTGCATGTTTGTTGGGTCCCTTTTAATGAGCAGCATTGCTGTTCGATAGATGACGATGACTTAGTTGCTTCTGCCGGGTGGAGCGGACTGATGTACACTGCTGCGCCTTTTAGATGTCCCTTCACACAGCTCTTTTAGGCAAAGTTCACACTTGCAGGGTTTGCGATCTGTCTTCAGCTGCAGTTTCCTCAGTAGGAAAAATGCAGCAAAAAAACAACAAAACACATTCTTTTAAAAAACCACAGCAAGCTTATGATGTGTTTTTCTTATTTTGGTATCTCTATTGAAAGACGCAACCACAGATTTGTGTTAGGTAGTGGAATATTTCCTACTACTGAATGTTTTCCACTACTAGTCACCCATTCATTATAACATCACACGTGGTGTTTCTGCTGGCACTTGTGTCTTTTTATGACAGTCATCGCTCTGTTTTGCTTGTGTCGAATCCTCTCCTATGTAATATACTGGTCATAGATATTACAAATGTATTCCTGATCAGATTAGACAATAAAATGTTTTGGGTTCTGTAGACTTCTTTTTCCAAAAGCAATGGGTGAAATTCTCAATAGAAAAACCGTTATACCACCCATCGTGTGTCTGTTGCGAATAACTCGCTGCACGCCCTATTTTGCCTAGTTTTTGTGGACCAGACTCGCCCATTGAAGTCTATGGGTGCGAGAAGATAACGGACATCATCAACGGATCAATTGCTTAAGAAATGCAGAGACCCCTCTATGGGCCAGAACGGAAAGCCCCTCTATAAAAGCAGCAGCCGTTATGGCGGACTTGAGCCGTCCATGTATTACATAGACGGCCACACATTCACTGGCTGCGACTTCCCCGGCAAAAGTGGCAGCTGCCAGACCGCCAGCAATAAGCTGAACATTTAGCGTTCTCTTGTACTGGTTTTATAATTACTTGATGTTTTATTGTCTCTTCAGGACGAATGGTAAATTCATATTTCTGATGGTTTCCGTTTATCGGAGAGCAGTGCATTGTGGGAGAACGTTGGGTCACATGAATGTCTGTGGTGTAAAGGGCTTTTCCAAGACTTTTATATTGATGGCCTATATTTAGATTCGGTCATTCATATCCGATTAGCGGGGTTTGATAGATTGCGTCTGTCCCATTCACTTCAAAGGGACCGGAACTTTAAATCCCTGGCACAGGCGCTAGGGATGTGTATGATGATATGCCTGGGAAACTATGAAGAGGCCGCGGCGTTCGACGCCACAGCCCGTTCAGTCAGCTGATTGGTGGGGGTTTCCCGGGAGTAAGACTCATGCCGATCTTCTATTGATGACCTATCCTAAGAATATATCAATAGAAAAGTCCCGGAAAACCACTTTACATAAATCACATACAGATTCCAAGAAAGATCAGCAGTGTTAGGCCCCATGCACACGACCGTAAAAAACCTCAGTTTTTTCGGACCGCAATTGCGGTCCGCAAAAACGGACCCATTCACTTTCATTGAACGCGGACACCTTTCCGTAGCACTACGTTCCGGAAATTATGGAACATGTCCGTTCTTTTGCATTTTGCGGGCCGTGCTCCCATACTTTGTATGGGAGCACGGCCCGAAAATGCGGCTGTCAGTCAGGGGCCGGCCGTGCCCGCAATCGCATAAAATCTGCTGTTAAATCTGCCACGTGTTTGGGGGAGCCTATATTTGTAATTTTGTTCTGTATTTTTGGAATTGGGTACCTGTGGCTTTATTTCCGCTCTTCAGTTTCTGGGTGCCGTGGTCAGTGGTTCATATATAGAGTCTTCAGATATTCCTTATAATCTGCCTATAGACGTGACTGGACTTCTTCATGCTTTACTGTGCAACAACAATGAATAGGTGAATTACACTTTTTGTCCCTGATCAGCAGTTAATAAATCTCTACAAAGTGATCGGACTCGATTACAGTTACATTCAACGCAAATAATTATTTCCCTTCGTTTTCTTAGCCTAAATCATCATTGAAACAGTCAATTTAGGGCTCTGTTCACATCTGCCTTGCAGATTCTGTCAGATTTGACAAGAATAGCACGTATTCAGAGTTCGTCAAAAATCTGGCCAAAGGGGGTGTGTGGTAAAGCCATCAAACAAGAGCCATTACTTACCTGACAAATGTTCCCGCGCTGCTGCAGTGATGACGTGCCTGTATACCCTAGTGATCGCTGCAGCCAATCACCTGCCTCCGTGGTATACGGACACGTGAATTAAGAGCGGCGAGGAGCTCCGAAACTGCTGCGCTGGAATGCCAGGGGATTTTTGTCAGGTGAGTAATGGCTCTATTATTGTCTTATGGGCATATTGTTGCAGAAACGCTACGTTTTCCCCGCAGCGCATTTACTTGTGGATTTAGTGTCCAGCATGAATTATTGTGGTGACCGCTGCATGCTGTGTGGATCCCTTTCTGCAGGAGGTGCTGGATTGGGGTTTTGGTCGGCCGCTGCAACGGCAATGCTTGACTTTCCAGGGGTTAGAGAAGCTGGACCCTCCATGGTGGCTTCCATTTAAAAGTTGTCTCCATTACACAACTCCTATGATGCAGAACTTGTGCTTGATAGCTGATCTCAAATACAAAGCCAGAACCCTACAATATTACAGGAGTTGTCCTACAACAGACCGTTATAGAATGTTTCCATACCTGTCTGACAGAGGCGGTCCCTCGATCCTATCCCTGCCCGACAAGACGGCCGCTGCATCCAGGCGGTGAAGGTTGTCTGGTTTCCAGAAGCAGCCAAACCCACTGAGCTACGCTGTTTCCATAACTCCCATAGAAGTGAAAGGGAGTTAAGCAAATGGCATAGCTCAGCAAGCTCAGCTGTTTCCGTGCTCTCGACCACCTTTACCGTCTTGATGATGCGGCCGCCTCGTTATTCAGGAACGGGGTTAGGAGACCCCCCTACTTGAGATCGGTGCGGGTCAGAGAGGTGGGACTTTTAAGGTATGTTCACACATTTTAACCTGCCTGCACTTTCTTTGCCGCATTTGTCGCTGCGTTTGAGTGCCGCAGGCAAAAAATGCAGCGAAAAATGCTTTCTCTGCCTCCCATTGATTTCAATGTGAGGTCAGAGACAGAAACGCGGGAAGAAAGAGCAAGTTGCTTTTTTTTCCTGCAAGCTTTTTTTTTTTTCCTGCTCGAGGGAAAAAAAACTCCTTTCATTGAAATGAATGGAAGACCGTTTCGGCCGTTTTGTTTGGCTCGGTTTCTGCGTCAAGAACAGCGCCATGAGACTCATTAAGAACTGGGTCTTCTCTATCAGGCGGTTGACATAACCTGTGGATATACCATAAATGTCTGTTGAGAAACAACCCCTTTAATGTCTTAATGGCCATGTCAGGGCTCAGACTTCAGTCTGGTGGAGAATGTATGTAGGACTGATAGACTTGATCACTCGGACCCCATTGATGTTAAGGTGACTGGAAGGGATGAATATTTATGCATGCAATTTTTTGTGTTTGATTATTGTGAAGAATGTAGATCACTTTCTAAGGATTTGCTTTCACATTGACATGAATATTTTCGTTTGACGTTGGCAAATCCAATTACAATGTCACAATTCAATGTCAAACAATAAGACATTAAAGTGGTGCATTCTGTGGTAAAGCAGTGTAAATATAGATGTGGAGGATTGCCACTATTGACACTCATAACCTGTCCACAGGATATGGGGTAAATGTTAGATCTGTGGGGTCTGACTGCTGGGTCCCCCATTTATTACTAGAACTCTGTTGTGAGAAGTTGTAATTTCAAATCACAATCCAAGGGTAAAAATAAAATATAGACTGGAGCTATTAATCCCACCTCGCTTGAGACTCAGCAGTGAGAGCAATATGTTAAATTCACCCTGCAGTGGCCCATAGCAACCATTTAGGTCACTGCTTTGATTTTTTTCCATTGGTGCAATAATTACTTTTTTTTTTTTTTAAATAGACCAATAATCTGGTTGGTTGCTCGACTTTTACTTAGGTTCTTTGTGTATTTTTTTATTGCTATTCTGGTAAAGAAAAAATTCTTAACTTTGCATTTCTATCACTTGCTACTAGAGCAGTCACAAGAAACTGATGCTTTCTTTTTTTTTTTCCCCTGTAGTTCACTTGTCAGCTTTGCTGTATAGACAGGAGCAGATTGAGCAGAGTCATTTCATTATCATTAGAGGGTGGATGAGTTAATGACCGCTCTATTGTACTGCTGGAGGCCAAGATAAGGTTCTGTATTCAGCTCTCCTGACACTGGGTTGGGTTGTACCGCATCACTTCCTGGAGATTGTAGTCTGACATTTCGCTTTCGATTTACTCCCATTCATTGCAGGGGCAATAAGACGCGATTTGCCATCCTGATTTGCGGACGAAAAATCTGCAGACTATTAGGCTGGATTCACATAGGATGGAAATGCTGCTGATTTTCCGCGTGGAAAATCCGCAGCGGATTACAGTTCCAGCCATGTGACTCTTATCAACATGCTAATGATCATTTTCCAGAAGGAAATCGGAGCAAAAACCAGTCTATACTCTACTGCCTTGGTGTTCTCACACAAGGACACGTCACTACTCTTTCTGGGCTCAGTGCTGCCGTCGTCCTGGGATTACGTTTAATCCTATGTGACTGCTGCAGCCAATTACAGGCCACAACGGTCACATGGCAGACAATGTCATCCCTGTAGGCCGGCAGCACATACACACCAGCCCTGGGAGGAGAGATGTCTCGCTATGAGAGAACGGGGAGGGAAGTATTACCTTTTTTTTTTCCCTCAGGCGTACGCAGCGCATATCCGGCCGAAAGTGCACCAAATTAAACCCGTTTTGGTGCAATAATTCGACTGGAATTTCCTGCGGTTTCTGGGTTGGATTTTCTGCGGAAGAAGAAGTACAGTGTATAAATGACTAGTAAATAATTACAACAGAAAACTCCAGGAGTTTTTCCTTTAAACTAAAACATAAGATTTGTTTCCTTATGAATTATTAGTAGATGCGAAGTTATCTGCCGCTTGGGAGCGATCAGTGATTGAGTTAAATACATTTTAGTAACTCTTAAATGTTCTGGTTTTATGCAAATGAAGCTTAAGCGCTGTATAAATGGAAAGTTCTACAACTTTCTAATATGCTTTTCTTTCAATCTTTCACGAAACGTTGTAGAGCTTTTAATTTGTACAGAGATTAAGGGCTTGTCCACACACAACGGAATTGCTGCAGCAAATTTCTGCAGCAATTCTGTTGAAAGTCCAAGGTTTTCCGCTGCGGCAAAAACGCGCAGTTTCCTGCGTATTTTGCGGCAGAGAATGGTGTTTAAATTGCTGCGTTTTTTCCTATGAAAAATTGCAGCAATTCTGCACACATTCCGTAGCAGGAATTTACATGCAGCGGTCCGAAAAATACGCACAGCAGGTCAATTTCGGCTCTGAAGTTTTACACAGCATGTGGATAAGATTTGTTAAATCTCATCCGGCAGAGATTCCGGCTGGAAAAACCGCGGCAATTCCGGAGTGTGTGGACGAGCCCTAAATTTTATAAAATCGGAAAATCTCTATCAACTTCCCGACATGTGTTGTGTGTATATATATCTTACTGGCTATATCTTACCGCTAACACTTCAGTGTAACGAGCGGGATCCCGCTTATTTAACCCATTAGATGCCACGATCATTAGTGACCGCTGCGCTGTTTGAATGAGGGCAGCGGCCCCTTCTGACATGCCATCGCCCCGTCCCCAGCAACGCGATCATGGGGTGCCGATGGTAGTCATGGCAACCTGAGGCCCTCAAGTATGCCATCTTTATTCACCAATTAGAGGATTCTCCAGACGTTTTTATTTATTTATTATATAGCGCCAACATATTCCGCAGCGCTGTAAAGAGGTCCTCACTCCCCATTGTGGCTCACAATCTAAATTCCCTATCAATGTGTTTTTGGGGTGTGGGAGGAAACCCATGCAAACACGGGAAGAACATACAAACTCCATGCAGATGTTGTCCTTGGTTGGATTTGAACCCAGGACCCCAGCTGCTTCCCCTTCATTTCTTCTTGCTCGCTATGAATGTTCGACACACATTTAGTGGTGGTTTACAATATTGCAGCCTTTTCTCCCATTCACTTGGATCGCTATTTTAAGACCCCTAAGGGGACTAATAAGAGTAACAAAAAAAAACAACTTTTTTTTCATATATATATACTTTTTTTTTTTAAATGAAAGTTGAAAAAAACATTTTTTCCTTCAAAAGCAATGTAGTAAAATAAAAAAAGTCAAATTAACATCTCGCATCGCCACGTCCGTGGAAGACCAAAGTATCACAATATGACATTACTTAACCCGCACAGCGAACGCTGTAAAAAAATATTAAACCCCCAGGATCGCTGTTTTTTTTTTAGTAGTCTCCACTCCCACAATTTTTTTTAATAAAAAATAATAACGTTTTATGTAGCCCAAAATGGTAACAATAAAAGCTACAGCCCTTATACCGCTCAATCGGCAAAAATCTAAACGTTATGGCTCTCAGAATATGACCGTACACAACATTATTTTTTAACAATCAGTTTTTCCCTTGTAAAAGTAGTAAAACATAAAAAAACAATATAAATTAGGTATCGCCGTAATCGTACTGACCCGCAGAATAAAGCTAACATGCCGTTTTTACCGCCGTGAAAATAACCCCCCCCCCCCCCAAATTGTAGGAATCTTTTTTTTATTCCTGTTTGTTTTCTACTACATTTATATGGTAAACTACAACACGTCCCACAAAAAACAAGTCCTCATACGACTATATAGATGGATAAATAAAAAAAGTTATGGCTTTTGCTAGGTGGGGAGGAAAAAATGAAAATCCAAAACATGGCTGCGCCGGAGAGGGGTTAATGGGTCTTCTCTCTGTATAGTCATTGTTTCCCATAGAAATGAAATATAGTAGAACAGTGCAGTAGTGACAAAGGCTCGTAAAAATCGTATGATGCTGGTTGCTATGGTAGAAGTACTGTGGAAATCCTGCCTTTACAGGCGATGTTCACCGTTTGAATGGAATTTTTTTTGTATTAAATCAATTGACTTTTAATAATAATAATAATAATAATAATAATAATAATAATAATAAAAAGTACTTTTTCTGATACAGCTTCTTTTATCCCGTATACATAGAAGTTGTATCGTTCTCTCAGCCAATTCAGTCAGTTCATATACAGGCCACATAGAAGCTGGATCCTAAAAAGTAAGAAACATTTTTCAAGTAAAATGGAAACACATTGATTTAATTAAAAAATAAAAACATGGGGGAACATTGCCTTTAACCCCTTAAGGACACAGACAATTTTTTCAAATCTGACGTGTCACTTTATGTGGTAATAACTGTGGAATGCTTTTATATATCCGAGCGATTCTGAAGTGTTTTCCTAATGACACAATGGACTTTGTTAGTGGTAAAATTTGGTGGGTATAGTCAGTGTTTATTTGTGGAAAAACCCCAAAAGTCAGAGGAAATTAGCAAAAATTATCATTTTTCTAAATTTAAATGTATTTGCTTGTAAGACAGATAGTAATACCACACAAAATAGTTACTAGTTAACATCCCCCATGTGTCTTCTTTATGTTGGCATCGTTTTATAAAGTCCTTTTATTTTTCTAGGACGTTACAAGAACTTTAGCAGCAATTTCTCACATTTTCAAGAAAATTTCAAAAGGCTATTTTTTCAGAGACCAGTTCAGTTCTGAAGTGGCTTTGAGGGCCTTATATATTTGAAAGTCCCCATAAATCACCCCATTTGAAAAACTAGACCCCGCAAAGCATTCAAAACAGCATTCAGAAAGTTTCTTAACCCTTCAGGCGTTTCACATTAAAGCAAAGTAGAGGGGAAATTTACAATTTTCATATTTTTTTGGCCAAAATTCATTGGTAATAAAGAAGTTTCTTTAACAGAAGGTTTTACCAGAGAAACGCAACTCAATATTTATTGCCCCGATTGCAGTTTTTAGAAATATCCCACATGTGGCCCACAGGCCTCAGAAGCAAAGGAGCACCTAGAGGATTTTGGGGCCGACCTTTTTTTGGAATATATTTTAGGCACAATGTCCGGTTTGAAGAGGTCTTGTGGTGTCAAAACAGTGGAAACCCCCCAAAAGTGACCCCATTTTGGAAACTAAACCCCTCAAGAAATGTATCTATGGGTATAGTTAGTATTTTGACCCGACAGTTTCTTTACTAAACTTATTGAAATTAGTCTGTAAAAATGAAAATCTACTTTTTTGTGAAAAGGAATAAATTAGAAAAAGCACCCCAACATTTGTAAAGCATTCACGGCAATGCCCCCATATGTGGTAATAAACTGCTGTTTGGACCCACAGCAGGGCTCAGAAGAGAAGGAGCGTCATTTCGACTTTGGAGAGCAGATTTTGCTGAAATAGTTTTCAGTGCCATGTCGCGTTTGCAACCCCCTGGAGGGACCAAAACAGTGGAAACCCCCAAAAGTGACCCATTTTGCAAACTACACCCCTCAAGGAATATTTCTAGGGGTATAAAAGGCATTTTGACCCCACACGGTTTTTTGCAGAATTTAAAAATTATGCCTTGAAATTTAAAATCTACATTTTTTCTAATAAAATGTAGTTTTAGCTCATATTTTTACAGTAGATAAAGGAGAAAAAGCTCCCCAACATTTGTAAAGCAAATTCTTCTGAGCACAGCAATACCCCATATGTGGTAATCTGCTGTTTGGACCTACGACAGGGCTTAGAAAGGACGGAGCACCATTTGACTTTTGGAGCACAAGTTTTGCTGGAATGGTTTGTGGCACCATGTCACATTTGCAAAGCCACTGAGGGGCCAAAATAGTGCAATCCCTGCAAAAGTGACCCCCATTTGGTAAACTACACCCCTCATGGAATTTATCTAGCATTTTGACCCCACTGTTATTTTGCTGAATTTATTGGAATTAAGCAGTGAAAATGAAAATATACATTCTCTCCACTAAAATGTTGCATTTTTTCATTTTCACAAAGAATAAAGGAGAAAAAGCACCCCAACAATTGTAAAGCAATTTCTCCCGAGTACGGTAATACCCCATATGTGGTCATAAACTGCTGTTTGGACACACCGCTCAGGATGGCAGGAGTGCTACTTGGCATGTAGATTTTGGTTGATTGTTTTTTGGGTGCCATGTTGCATTTGCAGAGCCCCTGAGGTACCAGTACAGTAGAAACACCTGAGAAGTGACTACATTTCGGAAACTATACCCCTCAGGGCATTCATCTAGGGGTGTTGTGAGCATTTTGATCCCACAGGTGTTTCATAGATTGTATTAGAATGTGGCAGTGAAAATGAAATGTATTTTTTTTCCCCCAAAAATATGTAGTTGTGGCCAAATTTTTTTTTTACAGGGGTTATTAGGAGAAAAAAACACACAATTTGTTACCCAATTACTCCCGAGTAAGGCAATACCCAATGTGTGGCCCCAAACGGCTGTTTGGGCACATGGCAGAGCTCAAAATGGAAGGAGAACCATTTGGCTTTTAGAGCGCAGATTTTGCTGGCGCCATGTTGCATTTGCAGAGCTACCTTCGGTACCAGAGTAGAGTGTAAAACCCTGAGAAGTGACCCCATTTTGTAAACTACACCCCTCAAGGCATTTATCATTTGCATGGACATATGACAGAGCCTAGGAGTGAAAGAGCAAATGCGCATGTGAGGCCTATTTTGGTGATTTTCGCAGCATTGGCCCCCAAGTAGTGACCCCTATTTTGGAAACTGCACTCAAGGCATTTTTTTAAGGGGTGTAGTGAGCATTTTGACCACACAGGTTTGTTTGTTTGTTTTTTTTATTAGAAATGAATGCTCAGTGGATGGTGCAAAGTGAAAATTGCAATTTTCCACTGATATGCCATTTTAGTGCACAAAATGCTGTGCCCAGTTCGTGCCACTGAAGACCAATACCTCAAGCTGTTAAGCGGGTTCTCCCGGGTATGGCGATGCCATATATGTGGATGTAAACTTCTGTTTGGGCACGCTGCAGGGCTCAGAAGGGAGGGAGCGCCATTTGGCTTTTGGAGCACAGATTTTGCTTAGTGGTAGTTTTGTTTGGGGTTTTGCTGGTATTTCAGTTTATGATGTCGGGGCATATGTAATCTATGCGGGGTACATCAGGGTATAATAAGAGGGTATAATCGGTAAATAAATAATAATTCATAGATATGTGCCCGGTGTCGCACTGATAAATGGAGCCCAATCTTATCCGCTTTTGGGACACTGCACATTTTGCATCGCCATATTCTGAGAGTCAGAATTTTTTTTTATTTTTTTTTCTCCACCGGATCTGTGTGAGGGCTTATTTGTTGCGGTACAATCTGTAGATTTCACTGGTACCATTTTGGGGTTTATGCGATATGTATTTTCTATCACTTTTTATTTCATTTTTTGGCAAGCAAGGTGACCAAAAACCAGCAGTTCTGATAGTTTTTTTTTAATTCTTTTTTTGACGTCGTTCGCCATGCGCTATGAATGACAATTATACCTTATTCTGCGGGTCGGTGCGATACCATATGTATATAGTTTTTCTTATGTTTTGCAGCGTCTGCACAATTAAATTCTTTTTTTTGTTTCAAATACATTTTTGGTGTCACCATATTCTTTGAGCCATAACTTTTTTATTTTCCCGTCAAAAAAGCTGTGGGAGGGCTTGTTTTTTTGCGGGACGGGCTGTAGTTTTTAATGGTATAATTTTGGGGTACGTGCAACTTTTAGATCTTTATTTTATTCTGTTTTGGGAGGGGTAGTGGCTAAAGAACTGCGATAATTGAATTGTTTTTAATTTTTTTACGGTGGTCACTGTGCGGGTAAAATAGCATGATATTTTTATAGTTCGGGTCCTTATGGACGCGGTGATACCACATGTGTACTTCTTTTTTTTTTCCTAACTAAACAAATTTTTGTATTTTTTTTTTTACAATATTGTGTTTTGGAAACCATTGTTTGGCTATGGTTGCCATAGCAACCATAGGGTGCGATCTAACCACCTAGATGCAGCGATCGCTGCATCTAAGGTCTTAATTGGCCGGATCGGAGCCTAGCTCCGGTCCAGGCCGTTACAGCGTGGTGTCGGACAGCTGTTACACGGCGGTGATGGCGCTGGCTCAGCTTCTGAGCCAGCGCCATCATATTCTCATGGAGCTGTGATTGGTCAGTCTGCTGTGACTGACCAATCACAGCAATCGCCTGCCGGGGACCGCTGTGATTGGTCCCCTGCCGTCTTACTGTACCGATCAACTGCCATAAACAGTTGACGGCACAGTTCTGTCACCCTGTCCTTTGACAGGGTGACCGTTTTTAGCCAGGACGCATCGGTACGTCCCGGTGCCTTAAAGCACTGCAATACATGACATACTGGTGCAGTAAGGAGTAAAAGGGGTTTTCCAGTCAATAAAAATTGATGGACCATGCTTCTCCGCTTGAAAAAGCTGACGGCAAAACGCGTGTCGTGGCTCTGTGGTGGTGGTTTTGCTATAACTGGGGCACATTATGCAAATTGGTTGGTATTGACCTATAGCCTAGTTTTAAAAAAAAATCTTTGTTCCTTGGGATGGCACTGACATGCAGTAATATACGGACCGCACGTTTTTGTCCCTGTTGACATAATATTTACAGTAATCCAAAAATATTTTGTTTGTTATATACCTGTTCTGCGTATTGTGATCCCCTAACCACCACCGTGTTGTTTTAATGTGTCTGTAATTTTAGGTCTTGACGGCCAGTGTGTTATTTTATGTTATAGATAATAAATTAAAATATTTTTTGTATGGTCCAAACTGTGTGCTATAAAGTTACTTTTGTATTTATAATGTGGTGTCTACATATATTCCTATAGGTATTATATACATGCATTGATATATGTAGATAGTTATGCAATCTTTTTGGCCTGGATAGGTATTTACATGCTTAGGATAGGCCATCAATTTGTGATCGGTTGGGGTCCGACTCCCGACACTCCGCCAATCAGCTGTTTTGAAGGGGCCGTAGTGCTCATACAGTATCTGCTCGTACTGTAAATCGCCAACAGTTGGACCCAGACCAATCACAAATCCTGAGAATAGGCCATCAATTTTTAGGGACTGGAACACCCAATTAAGCTCGCTTCAGGCTCTTCAATAACCCGACTGATAATCACCTCTCACCAGTAACCTGATCTGTTGTCTCCGACCAGTGGCAGTCTGCCCACTCCATCAGGACACGCACATTCTCAGGGTCTCTATTACTTTTCGGACTAACCAATTACAATTGACTGAGAATTTCCTATGCCGGATAATTGTACCAATATTTGCTATGGTCAGTCTGGGAACGACTATCTCAAAGTGAGATCTGGGCCTGTATGACTCCGGATGTAGTAATATAATATGTTCATCTATGGCCGCGGTATACTGCAAGGAGCTCAGGACTCGATCCGCCCTGCCCACCACGGATTTTTATATAATGCCGTAAAACCCCAGTGTGTTAGACCCCCCCCCCCCCCACCGTTAATGAAAGTAGGGGTCCCGGTCCTTGCTCATGTGCGGTGATTTTCCAATATGTTCGGTGGGAGATAAATAAATAAGCGAGTGAGCGGCTGTTCTTCGTAGCGGAGCCGCTGTGTACCTTTTCAGGCGTTTTAGTTGGCTGAATTGTCACAATAATTATTGTGGGGACGTCGATTAGCGACAGTAGGAATCCATGAGCGAGATTGAAAGCAATTACATTAGTGTTCTTAGCCGGTGTCCTCACTTGACTGGAGGCAGATGCGACCACAGTCCCTTCCTTGCTGGTTTGTGTCATCCAGTATTGCACAGGGTGGATGGTTAGGAGTGAGCCCAAGCTGTGGCATTGCATTGTTCCTCTCTAGAAGAATTGCAGGTCGTTTTTGATGCGTTGTGAAAGATTTCCCAGCTTGTCATCTATTCAATCTCTAAAGTTAAAGCAGAAAATGCCGCTGTTGTCACAAATCCTTTTCTCCCCCTCCCTCTCCAGCTCTTTGTGAACAGTGCAGAATTGAGGCGCTGCTTTTTACATGGTTTATTCTAGTTGGCGCTGCCTTCTGTAATATGAAGGCAAAGCACAACAGCTTGTTTTTCATTAGATTTCAAAGCCGGCATGTGAAGACATTGTTACTCAAGCCTGATCCTCATGGAACCGAAACACTAGACCTACATGTAGCAGAGCTGAGTGAACTCACGATGCGTTATCATTGGGATTTTTACTATAGAACCTGCTGCATCTGTTTAATATCCTATATTCGAGGTTCACGCATACGGTCATTTTCACACTCCTCTAAAACCACCGCCAAATGCACCACTTGTGAACCGTGCCAATATTTTGAAACCTTCCATTGTATTACCAGCTGCTGCAATATTATCTAGGGACTGGGTTGTTAATGGAGTATTATTACTACTATATTGAAGAACGCAGGAGTTGGCATCATACTAGGACACTGCTTGTAGTTCTTTTTCATTATATTCTATGAGGGTGAGACAGGTTGATGGGGGCAGCTGGGAAATCCACTCCTTGGTACTTTGGCTGGTAGAAGATCTATGCAGCTGCAGGTCGGCTCCCTTAGAAGATATGGCTATTGTTAGTCTGTTATCAAGTAATTAGTCCTCTCTTAAAGGCTATAGGGTCTGTTGCTTTAACCCCTTCCTGCCGCAGCCATTTTTCGGATTTTCGTTTTTTTCCTTCCCGTCTTCCAAAAGCCCGTTGATTTAAAGAGGCTCTGTCACCAGATTTTGCTATTGCAGCAGATCGGCGCTGCAATGTAGATAAGAGTAACGGTTTTATTTTTAAAAAACGAGCATTTTTGGCCAAGTTATGACCATTTTTGTATTTATGCAAATGAGGCTTGCAAAAGTACAACTGGGCGTGTTGAAAAGTAAAAGTCCAAGTGGGCGTGTATTATGTGCGTACATCGGGGCGTTTTTACTAGCTGGGCGTTGTGTATAGAAGTATCATCCACTTCTCTTCAGAACGCCCAGCTTCTGGCAGATCACGCTGTGACGTCACTCACAGGTCCTGCATCGTGTCAGACGAGCGAGGACACATCGGCACCAGAGGCTACAGTTGATTCTGCAGCAAGATCAGCGTTTGCAGGTAAGTCGATGTAGCTACTTACCTGCAAACGCTGATGCTGCTGCAGAATCATCTGTAGCCTCTGGTGCCGACACGATGCAGGACCTGTGAGTGACGACACAGCGTGATCTGCCAGAAGCTGGGCGTCCTGAAGAGAAGTGGATGATACTTCTCATCAGAACGCCCAGCTAGTAAAAGTAGTAAAAACGCCCCGATGTACGCACATAATACACGCCCACTTGGACTTTTACTGTAAACACACCCACTTGGACTTTTGCAAGCCTCATTTGCATAAATACAAAAATGGTCATAACTTGGCCAAAAATGCTCGTTTTTTAAAAATAAAAACGTTACTGTAATCTACATTGCAGCGCCGATCTGCTGCAATAGCAGATAGGGGCTGCAAAATCTGGTGACAGAGCCTCTTTAAGCCTTATGAGGGGTTGGTTTTTGCAGATGGAGTTGTAGTTTATTTTTATTTTTTTATTTTTTTCCTGCCCCATTTATTGTGCCATATAATGTACCTGGGAGACTGGTTTTCGTATTTACGGTGCTCACTGTGCAATAAAAACGTTGTGTTAACTTTATTCTGCGGGTCAATACAATTATGGTGATACCAAATTTAGATTGTTTTTTTTTTTTGTTTTACTACTTTTACAAATAAAAAACCCCTTGGTCGACATCCGGCTTACTGTTACGGAGATGTCGCTAAGGGGAAGTATGAAGCGCGCTCCATACTCAGCGGGTGATGGCCGAGGTTCGCCATCTTTGTACTCGTTTGAAGCGCCGCGTTTGGAAGGGCTTCAAAGGAGACTGTCAGTATCACAATATACTGCAATACATTAGTATTGCAGAATATCATGCAAGCGATCCAAAGATTGCTGGTTCAAGTCCCCTAGGGTTAATTTAAAAAAAAAAAAAAGTTTTTTTTTTTTTGTTCATGTTTTTTCCCTAAATTAATGTTTTAAAAAAAATTAAATAAAGGTTAACATAACTTGTATCGCCGCGTCCGTAAAAGTCAGAAGTATCACAATATAGCATTGTTTAACCCAAAATTGATGTATGAAACTTGCAAATTGTTGTTTTTTGGTCACATAAGCTCTAAAAAAAAAAAAAAAAAAAATGAAATAAAAAGATTGATCAAAAAGTCGCAAATACCCCAAAATGGTATCGGTGAAAACTACAGCTCGCCCCGCAAAAATGAAGCCCTCGCACCCCTAAATTGACGGAGAAATAAAAAAGTTATGGCTTTCAGAACATGGCGACACAAAACATTATCATGTTTCTTACCAAATGTTTTTTTTTTTAAAAGTGCTAAAACATAAAACAAAACATAATTTTGGTATCGTCATAATCGTTTTTACCGCCTGATGGACGCCGTAAAAAGAAACCCCCCCACCCAAAAATGGCGTAAGCGCAGTTTTTTTTTTTCAGCTTCCCAGTACATTATGCGGTACAATAAATGGTGCCATGAAAAACTACAACTTGTCCCGCAAAAAACAAGCCCTCATACAGCTATGTCGACAAAAAAAAAAAAAGAGGTTATGGCTCTTGGAAGGCGGGGATGAAAACTCATATTGGCCGTGCCTCTAAGGGGTTAAAAACAAATACTGGTGGTTTCATTTTTCACTGTTATATTGTAATAGTTCAGATTTTTATGGATCCGACACTATCAATTGTTTATTTTTTACATTGTTTTAGGAAAGAAACAAAGGTTTTTTTTTGAATATTTTTTTGTTTCTAAAATAAAACTTTCGACTTTTTTTGTGACATTTTTTGTCACTTTTTTTTTATTTTTTATTAGTCCACCTAATAGGGGAATTGATACATTGTGAGTTTGACAGACTGCCACTGGCAGGGCTTCTCAGAAGTACAAAGATGTCAGATCTGGGGGCTTCCAGGCTGCCCCCACAATCATGTCGCAGGTGGCTTATGGGCTGTCAGAGGGAGCGGACCCCTCTTTCTCACGGCTTAGATGCAGCGGTCGCTATGGACTGCGACATCTAGGGTTAAACGAGCGGGATCCCGCTCGTTACGCTGAAGTGTTGGCTGTTTCAAACATCCGACACCCGCTTTAGTATGGAGCGTGAGCCTGCTCCATACTTCCCCCTAGCCCGCTCTGACGTAAGTATACGTCAAATGTCGGCTAGGGGTTCAGAAAGTAGCTGAGCCACAACAAAAAATATATAATGAACCGTGCTTTAAGGCCTTGTTCATACAGTGCAGGTATGTTGCAGATTTTGCATGTATTTTTTAAGCTAAAGCCAGGAACGGATCATAAGTAAAATAATTTTTTGCAGATCTTATGTAAGTCTTCTCTCCTGGATCCAATTGTGGTTTTGGTTTAAATATATTATGCAAAATCCGCACTGTGTGAACTAGGTCTAAAGGTTTATTTTGTATAACAAACCCCAAGATTAACCCCTTCCCGCTCCTGGAAGAACTATTAGGTCATGGTAACTGCATCGTTGGCGCTCTGTGACCTAATAGTACGTCACGGGAGTAACGGCCGTTTCGGCCGTCCTCCCGACACATACGGGAGCCGTGACAACTGCTGTCTCGTACAGCAGTTGCCGCAGCTCCTTCAGCGGGGACCAATCGCGGTGTCCCCGCTGATTAACCCCTTAGAAGCCGAGTTCAATAGCGATCACGACGACTTAGGGGTTAAACTACCATCTACGGCCCGCTACACGATAGCTATGGCAACCAGAGGCCTAATAATGGCGTCCGGCTATGCCATCTCCGGAAGCCTGGGACCCACTATGCTTGCTGTCAGTGAGTAGTTGACAGCTCTCATACACTGCACTAGCGTATTAGAATTGTGATCACGGCCTCCTGCCCTCAAGTCCCCTAGTGGGACAAAGTAAAAAAAGTTGTGTTAAAAGAAAAAAAACGTTTTAAAAGTAAAAATCCCCCTTTTTCCCTAATCAGTCATTTATTATTAATAAAAATAAATAAAGAAACTATACATAATTGGTATCGCCGCGTCCGTAACGGCCTGAACTACAAAAGTATTTTGTTATTTATCTAGCACGGTGAACGCTGTAAAAGAAAATACTAATAAACCATACATCAAAAAGTCGCATGTACCTAAAAAAAAAATGGTACTGATCTAAACTACAGTTCGTAAAGCAAAAAACAAGTCCTCGCACGGCTTTATTGATGGAAAAATGAAAAAGTTCTGGCTCTTAGAATAAGGTAACACAAAAAGTAAATGGTTTTTTATAAAAAGTATTTTATTGTGCAAACGCCATAAGACATAAAAAAAAAACTATAAACATATGGTATCGCCGTAATCGTATCGACAATAGTAGAATTGCTGTTTTTTAGTCACCACGCGTCTTAAAAATAGACTAAAAACTGATCAAAAAGTTGCATGCCCTCCATGAAAACTACAATGAATTCCTAAAGGGGTCTAGTTTCCATAATGGGGGTCACTTTTAAGGGGTTTCCCCTGTACTGGTACCTCAGAAGCTGCAAATACGATATGGTGCCCAGAAACCAATCCAGCAAAGTCTACATGCCAAATAGCGCTCCTGCCTTTCTGAGCCCTGCCGTTGGTCCATGCAGCAGTTTATGGCCACATGTGGGGTATTGCCGTAATCTGGAGAAATTGCTTTACAAATGTTGGGGAGCTTTTCCTCCTTTTATTCCTTGTCAAAATTAAAAATTCGTACCTTTTATTGGAAAAATTTGATTTTCAATTGCACAGCCTAATTCCACAAAATGTAGCAAAAAAACAGTGGGATCGAAATGCCCACTATACAACCTCGATAAGTTCCTTGAGGGGGTGTAGTTTGCCAAATAGGGTCACTTTTGGGGGGTTTTCACTGTTTTGGCACCACAAGACCTCTTCAAACCGGACATGGTGCCTAATAAAAAGGAGGCCTCAAAATCCACTAGGTGCTCCTTTGCTTCGGAGGCCGGCGCTTCAGTCCATTACCGCACTAGGGCCACATGTGGGATATTTCTCAAAACTGCAGAATCTGGGCAATAAATATTGAGTTGCGTTTCTCTGGTAAAACCTTCTGTTTTACAGGGAAAAAAAATAAAATAAGGATTTTCTGCAAAAAAATTAAACTTGCAAATTTCACCTCTACTTTGCTTTAAATTCCTGTGAAACACCTAAAGGGTTAATAAACATTCTAAATGCTGTTTTAAATACTTTGAGGGGTCTAGTTTCTAAATGGGGTGTTTTTATGGGGGTTTCTAATATATAAGCCCCACAAAGCAACTTCAGAACTGAACTGGTACCTAAAAAAGGCTTTTGAAATTTTATTAAAAATATGAGAAATTGCTGCTTATGTTCTAAGCCTTGTAACGTTCTAGAATTTTTTTTTTTTTAATTATGCTGACATATGGGAAATGTGAACTGGTAACTATTTTGGGTGGTATAACCCTCTGCCTTACAAACAGATGCATTTAAATTCAGATGTATTTTTTTTTTAATTTTCTCAAAATTTTGCTATTTTTCACAAGTAAACACTGAATATATCGACCAAATGTTACCACTAACATAAAGCCCAATGTCTCGCGAGAAAACAGTCTCAGAATCGCTTGGAAATGTTTACGCATTCTGAAGTTATTACCACGTAAAGTGAAATATGTCAGATTTGAAAAATGGGCCCTGAGCCTTAAAGAGGCTCTGTCACCAGATTTTGCAACCCCTATCTCATATTGCAGCAGATCGGCGCTGCAATGTAGATTACAGTAACGTTTTTATTTTTAAAAAACGAACATTTTTGGCCAAGTTATGACCATTTTTGTATTTATGCAAATGAGGCTTGCAAAAGTCCAAGTGGGTGTGTTTAATAGTAAAAGTCCAAGTGGGCGTGTTTAAAGTAAAAGTCCAAGTGGGCGTGTATTATGTGCGTACATCGGGGCGTGTTTACTACTTTTACTAGCTGGGCGTTCTGACGAGAAGTATCATCCACTTCTCTTCAGAACGCCCAGCTTCTGGCAGTGCAGACACAGCGTGTTCTCGAGAGATCACGCTGTGACGTCACTCACTTCATGCCCCAGGTCCTGCATCGTGTCAGACGAGCGAGGACACATCGGCACCAGAGGCTACAGTTGATTCTGCAGCAGCATCAGCGTTTCCAGGTAAGTCGATGTAGATACTTACGCTGTGTCTGCACTGTCAGAAGCTGGGTGTTAACGAAGAGAAGTTGATGATACTTCTCGTCAGAACGCCCAGCTAGTAAAAGTAGTAAACACGCCCCGATGTACGCACATAATACACGCCCAGTTGGACTTTTACTTTAAACACGCCCAGTTGGACTTTTGCAAGCCTCATTTGCATAAATACAAAAATGGTCATAACTTGGCCAAAAATGCTCGTTTTTTAAAAATAAAAACGTTACTGTAATCTACATTGCAGCGCCGATCTGCTGAAATAGCAGATAGGGGTTGCAAAATCTGGTGACAGAGCCTCTTTAAGGCCCAAACTAGGCTGTATCCTTAAAGGGAACCTGTCACCAGCATTTCACCTATTAAACCAGCAATACCTGGTGGTCGTGGGTGAAAAATCATTTCAATATAACCTATAATTGTCTTCTTAGTCGGCTCTGTAGATTTAGCATTCAGTTTTTCAGTATTTCCACACCGTATGCGAATGAGCAGAAGAGAGTCAAATCTTCATTCCTCAATTCTTTCCAAGTTTACTCCTTACTTTTGATTGACAGCTGCTCGCCACACAAAATCCTGCGCTTGTGCATTGATGTCCTCCTCTGGTATGCGCGTACAACGGGACACCGGATTATTACGATAAAAGGCGCAAAATGTTTGCAGACCGTTTACAGTCGGAGGAGGAGTTTAGGAGAGGGGATAACGGCAATTAACTTTTGACAGCATCGGCCAGTGAGGGATAAGTAAAGTTCAATAGGTGAAATGCTGGTGACAGGTTCCCTTTAAGGGGGGTTTTCCAGCCACTAAAAATTGATGGCCTATCCTCAGGATAAGCCATCAATAGCTGATGGGTTGGGGTCCAACTTTCAGGAACCCCCACCGATCAGCTGTTTTGAAGGGGCCACAATGCTCACACGAGCGCTGCTCCCCCTTCATTTCTTCTTCTCACTAAATAGTCGACACGCATGTAGCGGCGATTCACAGGTATTGCAGCCTTTTTTCCCCATTCACTTGAATAGGAGAGACGAAGGCTGCAATACCTGTGAATCGCCACTAAAGGTGTGTCGACGAGCCAGAGCAAGTAGGAATGAAGGGGAAGGAGCGCTCATACGAGCACCGCAGCCACTTCAAAACAGCTGATCGGTGGGGGTCCCGGGTCCCATCAGCTATTGATGTCCTATCCTGAGGATAGGCCATCAATTTCTACTGGCTGGAAAACCCCTTTAATGATGATTTAGTTAAAGAGAGAAGGAGAAGGGGCTGGCACTGTTGAACCAGAGATTGATAGTTGAATGGAGGTTCACATTGGCACTATTCACACTGATGTATTACGGCAGTCAATATGCCCACAGGGTGCTCATTGACTAGTACAGCACGTACAACTTGAAATCCAAAGTAGAAAAAAATCGAGGCACTCACCGATTTGGCAATGAATTTCTTTTATTCAGGATCTTAGTCTAAATGATGCGGAGTAAGCCGACGGCCGTTTCGCCGGCAGACACGCTTTGTCAAGGCCCTGGCGTCACTTCCTTTTCCTGCCCATTTTATATCCATCTGTCAGTGCGTGTTTTCATAACAAACTTTCACAGCAACAACAGAAAAATACACCGCACCAAATATCAGGTAATGCAACATAGTCATTTCATAGCATAAGGTAACGTTACATTGTTTTACTTAAAATAACCTGGTCTATGTTATAAAAGCACGAAGATCGTTTCGGTCATGAAGACCGAGCGGTCCTAGTGCCCCTGTCTTCAGGATAATTTCAGCCTCTCTTCGTAAGAGGATTTTATCTTCCCCGGACCTTATTGGCTTAATTTGAGTGACACCTGCAAACCGCATACACCGTGCATTCTTTGCATGTTTCTCCTGCGTGTGCTGTATCAACCTAGGGCAACCCTCACCTGTATTCAATGATCTTATATGTTCACGAAATCTTTTATACATCGGTCGTATCGGTTTTCCTATGTAAAATCTGCCACAATTGCAAACTACCACATAAACCACGTACTGTGTTTTACAGGTTATCTGCTCATTTATCTAGAACGTACAGCCCCCTAAATAAAGGTTCCTAGTGCGTATTAAGGAATTGCAAAAATTGCATTGTTCACATTTGTGATTGCCTTTCGGCCCCATTGTGAATAGCCAGTTCTCATTTTCTTTTTACTTTTGTGAAAAGCGGCCCCTAACCAGTACATCTTTTACATTTTTGCACCTGCGACAGGATACTATTGGTTGTCTGGTTGCGACCTCTGCTAACAATGGGTCATTCTCAACCAGATGCCAGTTTTTTCTAATACTGGTACGAAATACATGACTCGTAGGGCTGTGACCAAATGACAGAACAAACCGTTTGTTCTCTTTTGCACGTGAATGTTTCTTTTTATTTTGTTGTAATAAGGTTAATGATTTAACCCCTTAAGGACACGGCCAATTTTGGCCTTGAGGACAGAGCAATTTTTTTTACATTTCCCTCTTTGCATCCCGACGCTCATAACGCTTTTATTTTTTGTACGACGTAGTTGTATGAGACTTTGTTTTTTGCGGGACGAGTTGTACTTTATGTACGTACCATTTTTTGGTACAAATACATTATCGTTTAATTTCTATACATTTTTTAATTAGATTAAAATGCAGAAAAAAAGCAGTTTCGCAGCAGTTTTAAGATTTTTTTTACACCGTACACCGATCATCATAAATAATGTTATACATTTGTTGTACAGGTTGTTACGGTCGTGGCGATACCAAATATGTCTATTATTTCATGTTTTGGGACTTATATTTTAAAAAGTTTATTTATTATAAAAAAAAATGTGTTTCTGTGTATTTTATTTACTTTTTATTTATTTACCATTATTTTTTTTTTACATTCATTTAACCTTTTTTTTTTAATCCCATAAAGGGATTTATCATTTTGATTTTGTAACTAATGTACTGGCATAGATCTATATGCCAGTACATTAGCCTGTTACTGATTGTACACAGGCAGCTGTTAGGGCATACCTCAGTATGCCCTAACAACAGGAAATATGTTCAGACAGCCCTGGGGTCCTTCACTGGACCCTGGGCTGTCTGGCGATACGAGTTGTGGGCTTTGATCGCGTCACAGTTAGTTATCTTCTGTGACGCGATCAATGTGCAGCCCCCCCTCTTTGAACGCCGTGATCAGCTGTCATCGCGGCGTTCAAAGGGTTAACAGCGGAGAGAAGATGTTTCTCTCCTCTCCGCTGTCAGAGCGGGGCCGTGGCTGTGTATTACAGCCGTTGCCCCGCTCTCGATCGCGCACACAGAGACGGCAGAGACGGCTGTCACACAGGACGAGTATGCTCGTCCTAATGCGCGAAGTGCTCGCCGCTCAGGACGAGCATACTCGTCCTGTGTCGGCAACCAGTTAAAGATGATCTCTTCACACATAAATTGTAATAATTACCATAGGCAAAGGGGGGCTCCTTAGCCCTGATATATGGATGTCATATTGGTGGGGATTCCTTAGCTCTGACATCTCAACAGCCTTTGTGCCCAAAACTCTTTGGAGCTGTTTAATGTTTCTGAATCTTCTGTAGACTAAAATACAATGTGACCGCGTATGCGCTGCCACTTCTATGCCTTAGACATGAGACTTTCTCATAACCAGCGGACCATTCCCTGACGCGGGAGAGACCGAGATTGCACAGGTCGGATTTTAACCAATCCAATCTTTTAGTTTTCCATGAGATGATTGTTGCCAGTGGTATCTCGGACCTCTCATCTCTGCCCCACCATAGAAAAGACATTTCAGTTCACTCTGCACTTACAAGGATGTTCATGTCATAGTCGGTGGTCTCGCGTCTATGGTCAGGTTTAGGGTTGGGGTGCACGCTGCCTCTGTGTGTACTGATGACATTCCAGATATGCAGATGACTCATGGTGTTACCGTTGTGAAACTGGCTGAGAGTCCTGAAAACCAGAAATATGTCATTCAGAAGTTTAGTGATTTGTTTTGTTTTATTTCGAGACATTGACATTTTTTAGATTTTGTTGGGGGCGACCATTGTTGGGGTTTGGCTTCTTATAAGCTTCTGTCCACCTGTGACTTTGTTCCCATGTTCTGCCCCTAACAGAGTATTAGTTTTACCATTAGTAGCTGAGAATATAATGCAAAGGTAAGAACCAATAGGACTTAAAAAATGGCAAAGACTGTAGATAACGCATGGCAGCTGCTGTGTTACATGGACAAGTTTTACATATTGAGTGGAAATCCTCTTGTAACATGCGCGGGTGTTTGTACGAGAGACTGTACACCAGACACTCACCGTATCCAATGTTAGGAGGTAATGCTGCAGATTTCTTACAGTCCAGCAGTTCCTGACAACCCTTCCATTCATGCACTGGTCGGCTCCATTACCGGCCTAGTGTTGTGTAGCCGGCAGTGACAGACATTCACAGGCTCAGGATGGCGGGATCTCTAGTTGTCTGTATGAACCTGCGTCGTCTCCAGCTTGAACAGACTAAGATGCCCCCCTATTCCGGGAGCTTTGTATTGGTTTGACTGTATACCTGTGCATCGTAAAACGTGTGTATGTATATGTAGCAAAGGTAACGGAGGCGGGTGCACGTCCACATCCCATTCTAATTCTGTGGCCATTAATATGGAGTTGGTCCCTCTCTTTACAGCTTCCACTCTTCTGGGAAGGCTTTCTACAAGATTTTGGAGTGTGTCTGTGGAATTGTTGCCCATTCACCCAGAAGAGCATTAGGGTTTGTTTACAAAGGGCGGATACGCTGCGTAAAAGCATTGAGCGGATCGGCCCTGGTTGCCGCTGGGAGTTCCCGCCGAAAAAACACACCAAATTATTGTTCCGTTTTTTTGGGCCACAATGTCCGCTGCAGAAAACTGCACGTAAAAAAAAGTTTTATATATACCCATATCCATGGCGACGCGTGCCTCTACCGTCCTGCAGCCCGGGTCTCACATGGGATGAAACGTCATCCCACGAGGCCGGCCTGGACAAAGAAGCACAATATAAGATTTTTGTTTTTCGGAGTTGTGATTTTTGCGGCGGAATCCCATCTTTTCCGCAGCAAAAATCGCAACATCTGTTTTGTTGTGGGTTTTAACTCCCCATGGAATTCAATGGGGAAAACACGCAACAAAAAAAGCTGCGATTATGCAAATACAATTGACATGCTGCGGATTAAAGAAATGTATTTAACCCCTTCCAGACATGTGACATACAGTTACGTCATAGCCGGGTAGGGGTAGTATGGAGCGGGCTCACAGAATGAACTCGCTCCATACGATGCTGGTGTCGGCTGTTACAGCCAACACTTCAGAGTAGCTAGCGGCATCGCGCTCGAGCGCGATCCCGCTGGTTTAACTTGTTAAATGCCGCGGTCAATACCGACTGCAGCATTTAAATCGTTAGAAAGAGGGGGGCTGCCCCCTCTAACAGCTCATCGCGCCCCCCATGATTGCTATGGCTGCCTGGGGGCTTAATGAAGACCTCCGGCAGGGCTTAATAAATGCCTGTCATAAATAAACCTATTTGTAAACGCCAGAATCTCTCTTTTTTGGTCACCTGATCTCCCACAAAAAATGAAAAAAGTGCTCAAAACGTCGCTTGTACCCCAAAATGGTATTATTAAAACCTACAGCTTATCCCGCAAAAAATAAGCCCTCATCCCACTTAATCGACGGAAAAATAAAAAACGTATGCCTCGGAATTTGGCGACACAAAATACATTTTCTTTTTTACACTTACAAGTAAAAACCTAAAATATAGAAAAAACTATATATATATATTATTTGGTATCGCCGTAATCGTATTGACCCGCAGAATAAAGTTACGATGTTTTAATTGCACAGTGAATTCCGTAAAAATGGCGCACAAAAAACCATGGTGGAATCGCTGTTTTTTTCATTTTCTACCCCACAAATAATTTTTCCCCGTTTCCTAGTACATTATATGGCACAATAAATGGTGCTACGAAAAACTACAACTCGTCCCGCAAAAATCAAGCCCTCATATGACTATATCGACGGAAAAATAAAGACGTTATGGCTTCCGGAAGGTGGGGAGGAAAAAACGAAAATGAAAATCTGAAAGTTGTTTACGACGGGAAGGGGTTAAACTCAATTGCTGAGCGTTTTTTTCCACTTCTTTACGCAGCGTGTGGACGAGATTTGTTCAAAACTCATTCGCTCTGCAGCTACTGTATTATTCTGCAGATTTTCCGTGGTATTTACGCTACCTGTGAACCCGGGCCTCAGTGAGGTCAGACACTGATGTTGGGGGAGGGGGCCTGGCTTGTAATCTCTGTTCTAGTTCATCCCAAAGGTGTTGGATGGGGTTGAGGTCAGGACTCTCAGTGCGGTCAGTCAAGTTCTTCCACGCCAAACTCCCCCGACCATGTCTTTATAGAGCTTGTGCACTTGGGGACAGTCCTGGGGAACAGAAAAGCCCCAAACTATTCCCACAAAGTTGGAAACTACAATTGTCCAAAATGCCTTGCTATGCTGAAGAATTAACCCTTCACTGGAACTAAGGGGCCGACCCCTGAAAAACAACCTATAGCATTATCCCCCACCACCAAACATTACAGTTGGCACAATGCAGTCAGTCAGGTAACGTTTTCCTGGCATTCACCAAACCCAAACTGGTCCATCAGACTGGCAGATAGAGAAGCGTGATTCATCACTCCACAGACCACGTTTCCACCGCTTCAGAGCCCAGTGGTGGCGTTCTTTACACCACTCTATCTGACGCTTGGCATTGTGCTTGGTGATGTAAGGCTGGCATGCAGCTGCTTGCCCCCCATGCCGGGGCACAGTTTTATACGGTTGTAATGACAGATGAGGTTTATACTCTGCAGTTATGGAGTCAGCAGAGCGTTGGTGACTTTTTTGCACTATGCGCCTTAGGACTCGGCGCCCCCACTCTGTAGCTTTACGTGGTCTCCACTTCGTGGCTGAGTTTCTGCGGTTCCTTCCACTTTACAATATCACTCACAATTGATGGTGAAATATCTAGGAGGGAAGAAATGTTGTGAACTGACTTGTTACACCGGTGGCGTCCTATTACAGGACTGGGCTGTAATTCAGTGATCTCTTTACAGCGACCCATTCTATCGCTAATGTCTGTAAAGGCGACTGGCGGATGTTCTACACCTGTGGGAATGGGACTGAAAGAAACACCTGGATTCAATGATTAAGGGGTGTCCCAATACTTTTGCCCGTATCGTGTACATATATATTTTATGTAGCGTATGTACCTGTTCTACTTATTCCAGGCTAGACTATGTGAAGGAGAAGACGTCATGTCAGGAAGCGGCTGATTTTGTACATTTCTCTAAAACTATTTAAGGGGGAAAAAAAAAAAAGTTACGTTACGTAAGTTATGAACTTGGAAAAGTGACAGATTTAGGTGATGGAAAATGTAATGTATGTATTAGAGGAGCTAGGACAATGTGTGTATTAGAGGAGCTAGGACAATGTGTGTATTAGAGGAGCTAGGACAATGTGTGTATTAGAGGAGCTAGGACAATGTGTGTATTAGAGGAGCTAGGACAATGTGTGTATTAGAGGAGCTAGGACAATGTGTGTATTAGAGGAGCTAGGACAATGTGTGTATTAGAGGAGCTAGGACAATGTGTGTATTAGAGGAGCTAGGACAATGTGTGGAGTGAGGTTTTCTGTAACTCCACGGAAGAAGTGTATATCCTAGAACCTAGATATGATCACATTGCTGGGGGGATGTCTTCACCATTGGCCGGCTGATTCCGATGAGTGTGCGGGGGGCTGAGACCACACACTTTGGTTGCGCAATGATGTTAGTAACTGTTTCCGTCAGTATTTCTCATAAGGAACTCATTTTTATATTTGCATATATTGTAATATTAGTTGTGCAACCGTCACATGGTAAACACTGAACTGTGCACATTTTCTCGACTTTGTTTGAACCTTTAGGCTGGGTTCACACACACTTTTTATGCAGGAGGAAAATCTGCCTCAAAATTCCGTTTGGAAGTTTGAGGCAGATTTTCCTCTGCCTGCACGCCGATTTTCACTGCATTTTTCACCCGCGGCCATTGAGCACCGTGGGCATAAAATGCAGCGAAATAAGCTTTCTCTGCCTCCCATTGATTTCAATGGGAGGTCAGAGGCGTAAACGCTCAAAAAACTCTGTGTGAACTCTTCCTTAGACTGCTTCCGGAACTTTTTAAGGCGGCGTCCAGAATCCATAACCCTAAACGGGGAATAGATTTGCTTTGAAACAGCGGTCTTAATAAAATCCCTCCCTTGTATGTAGACTTTCTCATCAACATCGCTATCAACATCTTATCACAGCGGTTTTAACCCCCAAAATAGTCAAGAAGAGCGCCACCTACATGTCAAAACGCTGTTTGTGGAAACCTTGTGAATAAAACTTCTTGGTCTACTGTGTATGAAGCGTATTATGGGCGGGGCTAATAATTCAGTATCTGATGTGTTTTTGGGGGGAGGGGTTTTGCGTTCAAGCTTTTTCTCTCTTTCTGTTTTATTTTTTATTTTTAATTCTCCATATCCAAGTGTTGCTTCATCTGTACACTTGGTCCTGGCGGCTCATAATCTGTGGTGTTCTGCTGGATCGCCAGTGCGATGTCCAGTCTGAAGACTCCTCCTGTATCCGTACGTTTTAGGACTTGACACAAACGTATTCCCGATCCCTTCTCTATCTTGCGGCCGGAAACATTGCCATTAACTTCTAAAGAATGTGTAGAATAGTCCAATCTAAAAACGGTACCAAGTGCGAATGTGTGTTCTATCATGTACTGTAAATATTCAACCGCATCCACCTACATTACAATAGTGGTTCTGCCTCGAGTGTGGACAAGGTGACTGTGACTGTTTCAGCTCGCAATCTTTCTACAAATAATGGACACAAACTCCCTGTGCACCTAGAAATAAGGCATAAAACCATGCTTTATGTCGCTCTTATGTAAGATGTGGGATGTCCAAGCCTGGCTGTATAGAAGAGGCAGCTGGATGGTGCCACTGTACACCTCCGTATTATGGAGAGATTCCCCACTAATACAGCGTGGCTCCCCAGCTCTGTGTGAATGAGGCCTAAATCTAATGAGATTAGAGGAGTAAATTAGTTATCTTAGCTAGCCATAGATACGAGAGAGCGAATATCACGGTGTGTGTTTGGATTGCTGCCCGAAAAAATACTTTAGGGTTGCGCATATAATATGTTATACGTTTCTGCGTTAATAATATATTTCTTTCTGGGAATTTCTGCCACCTACAAATTGGAGTAGATTTAAGCTATAAATTACGCCAGCTGCTGGCTTAAATTATAGTAGATTTGTTGGGTCAATAGACCACACCCCCTTTCACTAAGCACCACCTACTTTAAGGAAACGTGGCAGGTGCCACCTCCTGCAGTAACATTATGCGGTCTAGTGGTAGAGACCTTCGAAATGCGCCAAAAAGCTGTTGTACATGTCACGTGCCAAATTTATTTGCGTTTTAGGAAATTCTTTTACACCTTGACCGTTTCGGAAAGTGTCTAGAAAAGGAGTAGCAATAAGAGGCGGCTTATAATGCGGCAGATTATTTTTAATGGCGTACACCGTTCTTACAAGAGGTGGCAAAAGGAATAGAAAAGTGTGGAACATGTCTAGCAAAATGCGGCAAAATGATCATCCTACAGCGTGCCGCACTGTGAAAAAATGTGACGTCGATTCTGATTGTCTAGATTTATTCTGTCTCGCTTTAGGACAACATTCATACATCTCCCCTGATGTCTTCTGTATGTATATATGTGTGTATATATAATATATATCACTGACTTTATATGTGTTTTTTTCTCTTCAGTGTATAGGAAATGGGAAGTAATGACAGGTGGCACCTCCATTAAAATACCTGCATAGAATCCACCATCCTACAGCTTCAGGATGAATGGGGATATGCCTCATGTTCCCATTACGACTCTAGCGGGAATTGCTAGTCTCACAGACTGTAAGTACAATGTGCCTATATATGTTCTCTTTATGCTTGTGTTCCTCTCTCTACCGGTCAAGTGCACTTGGCTACACCAGAATGGACAACATTGAAAGGGTTTTCCCATGTACGACACTAATCCTCTATCCATAGGATAGGTGAGAAGTGTCTGATAGCTGGGGCCCCCACAGATAACAAGAACGGGGATCCCGTGTCCCTTGTTTAACCGGAGTTTTGATCGGACGTGTTCTCTGCTGCCTTATTCAACTCTATTGTACTGACAGAAATAGCTGGGCGCTTTCCTCGGCTATCTCCATCAGTCAGAGTTGAATAGAGCCACAGAGCGGCATGTCCTACACTTGCTCCATTTAAACGGGGGACACGGGACCCCTGTTCTAATGATCACTGGGGGACCCAGCGGTGTGGCCCCCAGTGATAAAACACTTCTCACCTATGCTGTAGATAGGGGATTACTGTCAGCGAATATGAGATTGAAAGTAACTTATCATCCAATATTTATACTATGCAGACAAGGCTATATGCACATCATGAAAAAAAAAAATCGGGTGGTGGGAGAGTTTAAATGTGTGCTTCCCCTTTAAATTAGAGGGGTTTTCTAATAGTTGAGGATCACATGATGATCTTGCCTTAATTTGCTTATAAGTAGGAGGTTTACCAATAGACTCTTTAGGAAATCTGCCACCGGTTCCCTCTTCAAAGGACCCAGCCGTATTGTTTACATCGCTCTGTAACGTCAGTCATTGGTTATGAGCTATGTATGTAGTGTAATTGCACGTGCAAATACAGTGAATGTGCGTATACACCAGAGCCCACGTTGCGGAACACATCACATGGATAGAACCGTGGCATTATTTCCTATTTAAAGGCTATGTACACCTATTTGAATTTTTTTTAATTTTTTTTTAATTGTTTATCAGTGTTTTTTGTGCGACTTTCTAAATACTTTTTTATTAAAAACCATTTTAACTTTTTGAGATACAGCTTTTTTGTATCCTGTATACAGAGCAGCTGTATCTAGTGCTGAGACCTGAATCCGTTAGGTCAGCCGCACTGACTGGCTCTGTGAAAGAAGTTCATGCAGGCTTGAGCGGTTACCGATCTAAGGATTGAGCTGTGAGGGTATGTCCACACGAGAAGTGGCTTTTATGTCTGTAAAGACAGACATTTTTCAGGAGAAAACAGCTGTGTCGTTTCAGACGTAATTGCTCCTCCTCCGCATTATGCGAGCCGTCTTTGGCGCCTGTAATCTTGAGCTGCTCTTCATTGACTTCAATGAAGAACGGCTCAAATTACGTTGCAAAGAAGTGTCCTGCACTTCTTTGCCGAGGCAGTCAACTTACCCGTCGTCGTTTGACAGCTGTCAAACGAGGACGCGTAAATTACAGGTCGTCTGCACAGTACGTCGGCAAACCCATTCAAATGAATGGGCAGATGTTTGCCGACGTATTGTAACCCTATTTTCAGACGTAAAACGAGGCATAATACGCCTCGTTTACGCCTGAAAATAGGTCGTGTGAACCCAGCCTTACACATCTAAGTTCATAACTTATAACGGTAACCGGTGGATCGACGCACAGGACCCGCTGTCACTGAACACTTCCGTCTCGCTGACCTGGTGGATTCAGGCCTCCGCACTAGATACGGTTGCTCTGTATACGGGATTCAAAACAGCTGTATCTCAAAAAGTAAAAATAGTTTTTAATAAAAAGTATTTAGAAAGTTGCACATAACACTATTTGTAGTCTGTGACACGGAATATACTTCATGCTCTGCACAAATACCTTGTGAACAGCTCCTAATGCAATTTAGGTAGCGTCTATGTAATTCACAGCAGCTACTTATGTACTTCGTAATATTTCCCGAACATACCATCATGTAATGCAGACATGTCCTATTTATTGCGGGTCATTTTTACGTCCCAGACACCTTCCCTTAAATATACCGGAAGGTGTCCGTGGGCAATAGAAAGTAATGGGTCCGTACTTTGATCCGCAATTAAAAGCTCGCGGGTGACACTCCGCTGCCGGCCGACCCGAAAATCACGTCTGTGCACATGGCTACGGTCGTGTTCATGAGGCCTTACTGCCAGGTTTCCCCACAAATTTAAAGCTGATCACTGTGGGGGTCTCTTATTGTCAAGAGACCCTGCTAAGGCTACATTCACACGAGCGTGACAGATTTACGCGCGCAAAAAAAACGTGCGTAAATCTATCTGTGTGCATTGCGTTATGTATCGGTGTGCTTTGCAAGTGGCATGTGTTTTTCACACAATCGCAAGCACTTTTTTTTCATGTAATTGATGCTTAAAACCCGTGCATCCGTGGTTTTCAAGCACCCATTGATTTCTAGGTGCGTGAAAACACGTCAATATAGGACATGCAATCATTTTCACGCAACGGACTCTCGCTGCGTGAAAACGTACACGTGTGAATCGCCCCATTAAAATCAATGGGGCTGTGCGTTATTTTAACACACAGCGCACGGATAAGATTCACGTTCGTGGGAATGGGCCCTTTAGAAGCAGGGATTGTCTAAAGCGTAAAACCCCTTTTACTTCTAGGACACGTTTCACCACGTTTACAAACAAAAATAAAATTTTCAAAAAAATCATGTTCTACCCCCCACACCCACGTAGACGATTGCCATAGTGTTCAAAGGCAAGCTTTACTGTACAATCGAGGGCATCTTCTTGCAATTTTGCATCAAATCGTAACGTTTTGTTAAAATGAACAAGGTCGGGGACTCTACCACGCCGCGCCTCATAGAGTGAATTCCCACCATAATTTACTCCAGTTTCTGGCGTAAATGATGATTTGCTGGGCTGCTATGACCCTGCCCCGTGTGCGGTGTGTAGAAGACCTGATCGCAGTTAGGCTCCGCCCACTAACTCAGAGAAAACCAAGGATTAGAGCGAGAGCCTGCAGAGGGGAAAACTGCTAAATAATGCAGAATACAAGTCCTATAATGGGCAGAACTAGTGTTATTCCTCATGTACACACACATGACCGCTTATTCTGAAAAGTTATGTACACGTTAAAGTTTCGTATGATTTTGTCCACAGTACTGAACCAGCTGCCTCTTCCATCCCCTTTACCTGCTACAACTACAAAGAGCCTCCTCTTTAATGGACGGATCGCAGAAGAGGTGAACTGCCTTCTGGCGTGCAGGGATGAACCTCTGGTGTCACAGCTTGTCCATAGCCTCAATCAGGTGTCAACAGACCACATGTAAGTGGAAAGGGTTTCACCGTCATGACTCTTATGTTTGGCTTTTTTATTATATTGTATGATAATTCTGTTTAGCCATTTACTATCTAAACCGAGTATATTGAAGAGGTTGTGCAGGATTAGATAAAAGGGTCTGTTTCTTTCCACAAAACGACACTCTTATCCGTGCACTGTCTGGTTTTGCAGCTCAGTCTTGTTCACTTTTATATTGTTTTCATGTCTATGCAATATAAAAATAGCCGTGGCATGAATACAATACGACACCCTAGTATATAAGCTTACATTTATGAACCGTTTCCATTTGAAATAAAACCTGTCAGTGATAGACCTGTTATAATGAGGATGTTGGTATGTTAGCCTAATAGTGGATACAACTACGCCCCCTAACCCTAAAGTGCCAGACAAAGACTGAAAGCACTACTAGTTCTGTGGAGTCACACGGTGTATCACATGAGCCCTCTCACCCAGTCAGCAGCAGTTCTAAGAAAAGATGCTTCAGAAAGGTCCATATATGGACAGTGATGCCAGGGGCTTCTCTGGGAGCGGAATCCCCGGCCAGTGCGTTGCCAATGCTCTGGCCTGGGACTCTGGCATCTTAAATATATGGAAAGTGACGTCAAGGGCAAATCCAGGCACAGCACTTAAGGTAGCATTCTGCCCTGGGAATTCGGGCGACATATCCCACTGTATACTTATGCAGTCAGTTAATTTCGGTCTTCCGTCAGTGGTATACGTCAGGAGTCCCCTTGACTTATGCCACCAATGGAAGGCTGTAAGCGTAATGTGAACAGGGCCTAATATAGAAGACTAACATCATGTTATTAAAAAGTTACAAGATAAGGCGCTTTTAGGTCCAGATATTAAAATGCCGCTTTACAGCCGTCGAAAACCATCTTTTACTTCCCTAAAGATGTCATAATATAAAATATGATGAAAAAGTGGAGTGGATTTTACTTGTTGAAGGGTAATGTGTATTCAGGGGCTTTTCCACTCCTCAAGGGGATTTTCTTAAGTTAAGGTCTGGACAACTATCGATCTCTTCTGGACCTCCTTTGCCATTTACTAATAGGCATTGCCTTTGCATATTAAAGTGCTTTGCAAAAGAATTTATTACAGTGAGAAATGTGCGGTCCCCTAACTATTTATCATCTTTCTCCTTTTACCAGAGAACTGAAAGATAACCTGGGAAGTGATGATCCTGAAGGCGACATACCAGTCCTGCTTCAGGCCACCCTGGCCAGAAATCCCAACGTTTTCAGGGAAAAAAGTATGCAGAACAGATATGCGGTGCAAAGTGGTAAGACATAGCGGGATTAGTCTGATCTGATTTGTAACCTCGTCTTGTCGAGAGTATTAGCAGATTAAGGTTGCTGTTGTCTTGAGATCTCTACTTTCTAACCCAATATTTAGTACACCTATCTAGTCACCAGCTCGGTGGGTGTTTCGTTAATGCCAATTGTATCTATCGGTTTTTGACCCCCAACTAATTTATTTCAATTGACATAATATTAGTAGCCTTCCAGGCTTTACATGTCTATATGCCCATTAAGTCAAAGCATTTGTATAAACGATCACCAGATCACATTGTGAAGTTGAAAAAAAAAAAAAATTTACGTTTTTATAAAAATAAAGTATTCTTTGCGGTGGAACTTGCGTGGATTAGGATTGCGTGGTTATTTCCATATATTCATGGTCTAAGTGTAATGTGAACCCTTGAAAATGTGTCTATTTTACGAAGCACATAATACATTTCTTGCATTTTGTTGTCCTTTCATATGAGAATAAATGTTTTAGTGGTTAATTTAGCAGTAATTAACCAGTTTGTAGTGTTTGTGGATTATTAGTATTTTTTTTTAACCCTTGCTGATCCTCTCTTGTGTTTCCTCCTCAGGGATGATGATGCCTCAGTATAAGCTTCCCCAGAATTCCATGCATGGCAGCCCAGCATCTTCCAATTATCAACCAACCACTATCTCTCATAGCCCTTCCAGGTAATTCTCGGCCCAGCATTTCTATTTATGGCTCACGTTCCCAAGTGCATTATCCACATAACTGCATCTCGGATGAATAGTTGGAGAATCACTCTGTAGACGTACACTTTGCTTCACAGTGGGGATAGAAGCTTCTCTCCGGTATCGCAGACTTTATTGTTAACGCTGGGTTCACACCTACTGCTCCATCAGAGGAGCAGAACAAGGGAATACCGGTAGCAATGGATCCATTGCACCACGGACACCACAAGCAGCTGACGGACCCTATTGACTTTAATGAGTTCCATTGGGGTGTCCGTGGTATTACCGGAAACAATAACACCGCATGCTGCGCTTTTGATTTCCGTATACTCGGTCGGATCTGCGATGGAGGCACCTAACGGAGCCTCCGACGCAGATGTGAATAGAGCCTAATGCGTATATTGGTCAATTTTGGCAGTAAATGGGTATTACAATGGCAGTAAATAGGTATTGCCAGGCAATTCTTCTCTTATTAAAAAAATAAATAAAAAAGAAGGGCGTTTTCCTGAGCAGAGCGATTTTTCTATGAAATGTGAACACTGCTTTTATGATTTAATAAGAAATATATAGCTCATGATGATCAATTAAAATCCTTTCTTTTTCAGTCGATTTGTGCCACCTCAGACCAGTTCAACAAATCGATTTATTGGCCAGCAAAACAGCCCTGTACCTAGTCCATACGCTCCCCAAAGTCCTGCAGGATATATGCCATACCCTCACCCTGGAAGTTACACACAACATCAACAAATGCAACAAGGTAATGGTCACACATGACTTGGCTGCAATAACCATGGTCTGACTAGTCATTATTCATGCTTCAATTCTTTAACTCTTCCCTTTGACAGCTTCTGTTTCTAGTCCAATTGTGGCAGGCGGTCTGAGGAACCTGCATGAAAACAAAGTCTCTGGTCAGTTGGCGGGAAATTCTGCAAACCACCATGCGGATAATTCCAGACACAGCACTAGTGAGGACTATCTGCAGATGGTACATAGACTGGGAAGTGAGGTATGTACATGGCTTTCCATGTTAATCTATACTGTAGTCATTCTTTTTAGGGTCTATTGGGGGGCAGCGTGTGAGGAGTGGGCAGACATTGTATCTACAGATATGTTTGCGTCTCGTACCGTAAAGCTGCTTGCTTATTGCTTCATCCTAAGAGCTCTAACCAACGGCAAGGCTATAGAAACTGCACGCACTTCCCACCCCTGTCCTTTCACACTAAAAGCTGCTGCAAAGGATATACATTGCATAGTATAAACATTACATATGTTATACTGCATAACCTGGTTTATATTGAGTGGTTTTAAGAGCTTACATCCTTGTACCAACTGAAGGTAGAAGGAAATGCTTATGTAGAGGTCCGGCCTCAGACCTTTTATTCCCTTTCAAATGCTCTTTGGACAGGTTGTATGTTTGTGTATTTTAGTTTCCATTTTTTTTTTTTTTAAATTCTTTACAGGATAGTGATTCCTCAATAAGGAATGCAGCCTCGTTTCCTTTACGATCCCCGCAGTCCGTGTGCTCTCCTGCAGGAAGTGAAGGGACACCGAAAGGTAAATTTGCATCTATAACCTACATACATTTATGAAAAGAGCTCACCATTACCTTAAGATTTTTTACTTTACTACAATAGTTGAAACATCCAATTTGCATGAAAGGTACCTCCCCGACTAATGACCATTTTTTATCCAATGATGCTTGTATGCAAAACAGTGTGTTGACCCTAGGAAGTACCTGCCTTATTAATTGGATTGGAACAGGTCCTATTCTTGTTCGTGTTTGTGGTCTGTCTTACCCATTCTAGTGCATGGGTTCACAGAAAAACGGACAACACACGTAAGTCACTAGTGTTTTGCGATACGTGATCTGGAGATGGTTATGTACGTGATGCGTAAGGAGGCTGCAGCGCTGCGTCCCCTTCAAAGTTTCCATTACACAGTGGTGCTCCTAGCCACTGGCTCTGCAGGGAACAGCAGCAATGACCCTTTTCACTTGAAGGGGCAGTGCTGCAGTTCCGCACAGTTGCGCTCCTGTCCACCCGTGAAGTTGGGAGTGTCCCAGAACTTGGATCCCCTCCAATCAGAAAGTGATGACATATTCTAGCGTATTGTGTGTATATATATATATATTTTTTTAATTGTACTTTATGTATTTATGATCATTTACTCTCTAACACTGGGTTAAGTATTCTTTCAGCTGTGATCATTTATTGTCTTTTACCCTTATTTAGGATCCAGATCATTAATTCTTCAATCCCAACCTCCACCTTACACCTCTCCGAGAGATGCGCCTCCCGATATTTTGCTAGACTCACCTGACCGGAAACTAAAAAGACAGAAAAAGTTAAAGATGAGCAAAGATGAGAAGGAGGCGAGTGAAAAGTCAGCAATGTATGACATCATTAGTTCTCCCTCTAAGGACTCTACCAAACTCACATTAAGACTGTCACGTGTAAGATCTTCGGAAATGGACCAGCAAGGAGATCTCCTCTCCAGCATGGAGAACAGTAATGTCTCAGAAGGTGACTCCTCTTTCAATGTGCAGTATCCTGGGCACACATCAAAAACACCAGTCACTCCACAGGACGTAAATCGCCCTTTGAACGCTGCTTCTTGTTTCCAAGAGCAGAATGAATTCCTGCAAGTGCCCGTCCTACAGCCCAACACGTCTGCAACTGCAAAACCGTCTCAACCTCCTGTGGCTCAGTCACAAACCCAACAGACAGGAAACATAACGCCATATGATGAAGTTGAACTGGATGCTCTGGCGGAAATAGAAAGGATAGAGCGGGAGTCTGCCATTGAGCGGGAGCGCTTTTCGAAAGAAGTTCAGGATAAAGGTAACCATGACATGTTATTTCTATGGTGATTTTTTTTCTTCTTTTCAAAGAAGCACTGTACTTTTTTTTTTTTTATTCCCCCTACATTTGTACATTGGTGTTTCAGTGGGGTCCAGCACCGCCCGCGTGATCTTCATTCTGACCTGACCTGGTCTGGAATCACTGCTTTTCTGAGAACTGGAACTCGGGCTCTCAATGCATTCCTATGGAGCCTCGTTCAGGTTCCAATAGGAATGCATTAAATGCCTAAGTTTCAGTTTTCTCAAAGGCACAGTGACTAGTCAGAGGGAAGATCACGTGAGCGGCGGTGGACCCGAAAACTATGGTATTCATGGATCGGTAAGTATTTCTGCACACATCACACCACTGAAACACCAATATACAAATGGAGGGAGAAATAAAAATAAAAAAAAGTGGAGTCCTTCTTTAAGATGGAGGCAAAGGCCATATAATAAATTCCGCAAAGCTGACCGCAATGACATGACATGTTTTTTTTAGTTCAGAAATGAATGATCTGTCCTACGCTGGTCTGCCTGCTTTACTTTTACATTATTCATTATTGTAAACTTAGAGACATTAAATATGTTGGTAGAAGAACTCTAGGGCCAGGTTCACACGTTGCGTAAATCCGCAGGATAATACAGTAGCAGCAGAGTGGATGACATCTGAATATATTTCATCCACACGCTGCGTAAGTCAGCGGAAAAAGCGCTCAAAAATTGACTCGCATGTCAATTATATTTGTGTAATCGCTGCTTTTTTGTTGCAGATTTTCCCATTGAACCGCAAAAGAATTATAAATCTTATACTTATCCAGAATTCTGTGCCTCTTTGTCGAGGCCGGCCTCCTGGGATGACGTTTCATCCCATGTGACCGCTACTTTTCGGCCGGAATTTCCTACGGCAACCAGGGTGGATACGCTGCGTAATTTTAGGCAGCATATCCGCCCTGTGTGGACACTTCCTTGTTCTCCCAAAGAAAGCCGCCTCCAATTTCATTGAGAAATATGTGCAAAAATATTTTCTGTTGTGGGAGATGCTTATCTTCTTATCCGCCGTCAGGCCAATTCAATGGTGAGAATACCCAGTCGGACATTCACAGTCCATATCAATGGGATTGTGAGGCAGCAAATCCCTGGCAACCAACCTGTCTCAGATTATTCCAATCTGAAGCCAGGGTGGGCACTAGGAGGGTTGGCAGGATTTTCTCTGCCTTTTACAGTTGTGCAAACCAGACATTTATAAAGAATACATTTTAGGTCGAGAACCTCTTTACATAAACGGTTTCACTGAGTAGTGCAGGCCACTTGTAATCATGTAGTTGGAGCAAGGAGCATAATGGACCTGCCTTTCTCCATGCTGTGTGTCAATGTCAACCATTACCTTATGGGATTGCTGACAATAAGTAACACTGTCTATTAAACTGTATTCCGTAAGAGTATACTGCACAACCTACACATGGACTGTTTATTTATTAGGGGTATGATGATATTTTCTATATTAACCCCTCTGACATACTATTACATTGCGGGATTATTGCAAACTGCCGTAATAGTATGACAGTGATGACACAGGAGCCATGCCCGCGCTATCACTTGTGGGTGCCAGTCGTACTATACAGCTGACACCCCACTCCGATCCCGGCAAATTAACCCCTTAGTCCCTGTGGTCAATAGCGGCTGTGGCACCTAAGTGTTTTTAAAGAGGGGAGGGGTGTGCCATGGCAGCCGAGGACTTAAAGAGGCTCTGTCACCAGATTATAAATGCCCTATCTCCTACATAATCTGATCGGCGCTGTAATGTAGATAACAGTGGTTTTTATTTTGAAAAACGATCATTTTTGAGCAAGTTATGCACAATTTTAGGTTTATGCTAATTAGTTTCTTAATGACCAACTGGGCGTGTTTTTACTTTTGACCAAGTGGGTGTTGTACAGAGGAGTGTATGAGAGTGACCAATCAGCGTCATACACTTCTCATTGTTCCAGCCCAGCATGATCCACAGCACAGTGTGATTGTGCAGTGAAAGAAGCTGGGCTGGAACAATGAGAAGTGTATGACGCTGATTGGTCACTGATTGGTCAGCGTCATACACTTCTCTCCAAACAAACGCCCACTTAGTCAAAAGTAAAAACACGCCCAGTTGTCTATTAAGAAACGAATTAGCATAAATCTAAAATTGCTCATAACTTGCTAAAAATTTTTTTCAAAATAAAAACCACTGTTATCTACATTACAGCGCCGATCAGATTATGTAGGAGATAGGGCATTTATAATCTGGTGACAGAGCCTCTTCAACCAATTCTGCCATGAACAAAAGCCAATACAGCCCAAAAATACATTGCAATGCAAAAAAAAAAAAAAAGTTACATTTATAAAGTTTATTTATTTTTAAAAAGGAAGAAAAACTTCACCCATACACAATTCTCTGTAATTGGGAGGGGGGGGGGGGGGGGACGGGCGATAAAGAAAAACACGTAGTTTGTTATTGCTGCGTTTGTAGCGACCCATCCTATGAAAATAAAAACTTATCTCACACGGTGTATGTTACAGCTGACATCCACCTGTAACGGCAGGAACTGCAGCTATCTCCGATCCCTGCCATTAACTCCTTAGATGAAAGCGATCGCTGCATCTTAGAGGTTGCTAGCAGATCGGCAGGGCTGCCGACTGCTGCTATGGCAACAGGAGGCCTAACAGTGGCCTCCTGCTCTGCCATTACGGAACCCGATTAGGCCCCGCCGGGTGGTGAAGCCTATTCGGCTTGCTGTCGGTGAATGGCTGAAAGATCTAATACAGTTTAGTTCCACATATATGGCATCGCCATACCCGGGAGAACCCTTTTAACAATATTTGGGGTTTGTGTCTCCAGTGGCATAAGCTGGGCATGACATATTTCCCACTGAAATGGCATATCTAGGGAAAAATGGAAATTTTTACTTTGCACCATCCACGGCGCAATCATTTATGGAAAGGACCTGTGGGGTGAAAATGCTCACTACACCCCTTAATAAATGCTTTGAGGGGTGCAGTTTCCAAAATGGGGTCACTTCTCAGGGGTTTCTTTTATTACTTCACATCTGAGCCTCTGCAATTGTGAACCAATACTTTGTAAATCGCCAAATAGGGCCTCAACTTCTCATGGTACTCTTTCACTCCTGAGCCTGGTCGAATGTCAAGGCAAAAGATTAGGGTCACATGTAGGGTGATTCTAAAACTGGGACACACAGCATAATAATTAGAGAGCTGTCTTGTTATGGTGGCACAAGCCGGGCACCACATATTGGCATATCTATGGAAAAAATCCCATTTTCACTCTGCAACATCGAGTGCACACTAATTTATGCAAAACACCTGCGAGATTAACATGCTCACTACACCCCTAGGTAAATACCTTGAGGGGTGTAGTTTCCAAAATGGGCTCACTTCTAGGGGATTTCCACTGTTTTATTCCCACAGGGACTTTGCAAATGCGACATAGCGCCCAGAAACCAATCCAGCAAAATCTGTACTCCAAAAGCCAAATGGCGCTCCTTCCCTTCTGAGCCCTGCCGTGTGCCCAAACAGCAGTTTATGACCACATATGGGGTATTGCCGTACTCAGGAGAAATTGCTTTACAAATGTTGGGGTTCTTCTTTTCCTTTATTTGTTGAGAAAATGAAAAATGTTGAGCTAAATCTACGTCTTCTTGAAGAAAAAGGATTATTTTTACTGCCCAATTCTAATAAATTCTATGAAACCCCTGTGGGGTCAAAATGCTCACTACACCCCTAGATGAATTCCTCAAGGGGTTTAGTTTCCTAAATGGGGTCACTTGGGGGGTTTCCACTGGTTTTTCCCCTCAGGGGCTTTGTAAATGTGACATTGCCTCCGCAAACCATTCCTGCTAAATTTGAGCACCAAAAGCCAAGTAGCGCTCTTTCCCTTCTAAGCCCCACCGTGTGTCTAAACAGCCGTTTATTACCACATGTGGGGTATTGTTTTACTCGGGAGAAATTGCTTTCCAAATTTTGTGGTGCTTTTTTTTTCCTTTAGTCCTTGTGGAAATGAAAAAAAATTAGCTAAACCTACATTTTCCTTAAAAAAAAACGTAGATTTAAATTTTTACGGCCTAATTTCAATAATTTCTGCAATTAACCTGTGGGGTCAAAATGCTCACTATACCCCTAGATAATTTCCTTGAGTGGTGTAGTTTCCCAAATGGGGTCACTTTTGGGGGATTTCCACTGTTTTGTCACCGCAAGAGCCCTTCAAACCTGACAAGGTGGCTAAAATATATTCTAATAAAAAGAAGGCCCCAAAATCCTCTATGTGCTCCTTTGCTTCGGAGGCCGGTGCTTCAGCTCAGTAGCGCGCTAGGGCCACATGTGGGATATTTCCTAAAACTGCAGAACCTGGGCAATAAATATTGAGTTGTATTTCTCTGGTAAAACTCTGTTACAAATTTTTTTTTATTAAAAATGAATTTCTGTAAAAAAAATAAATGAAATTTGTAAATTTCCCTTCTACATTGCTTTAATTCCTGTGAAACGTCTAAAGGGTTAAGGAACTTTCTAAATGCTGTTTTGAATACTTTGAGGGGTGAAGTTTTTAAAATGGGGTGACTTATTGGGGGTTTATAATATATAAAGCCCTCAAAGCCACTTCACAACTGAACTGGTTCCTGTATAAATAGCCTTTTGACATTTTCTTGAAAATTTGCGCATTTTCTGCTAAAGTTCAAAGCCTTGTAACGTCCTAGAAAAATAAAAGGATGTTCAAAAAACGACGCAAACATAAAGTAGACATATGGGGGATGTTAATTAGCAACAGTTTTGTGTGTTATACCTGCCTGTCTTACAAGCAGATACATTTAAATTTAGAAAAATTCGACTTGTTTGCAAACTTTTGATGTTTTTCACAAATACTGAATTTATTGATCAGATTTTGCCAGTAACAAAGTCGAATGTGTCTGAAGTAAACAATCTCAGAATCGCTTGGATAGGTAAAAGCATTCCGAAGTTCTTACCACGTAAAGTGACACATGTCAGATTTGAAAAATGAGGCTCTGTCAGGAAGGTCAAAAGTGGCCAAAGAGGGAAGGGGTTAATGTCAGGATGTTTATTGGGACACATTCATGTAACAGGTGAAATATACAGTTGTCTTCCACTACACGGAGGTTACATTTATTTGTCTTAGGTCTAAAAACAAATCGAACAATATCTAAAGTTTTCACTCTTGAATAATTTTATACACAGACTATGCTGTGGCAAGAAATGTAAAATTTAAAAAATGTCCTATCCATCAAATCTGGTTGGTTGTAACCCAAGGTATTTTTTATTTTATTTTTAATCTCCAGATAAACCTTTGAAGAAGAGGAAGCAGGATTCCTATCCATTAGAAGCTGGAGGTGCTACTGGAGGAAACAAACCAGCTTCCCAGGAGACCAGTGCTACAGGAAATGGGTCACGGCCAGCTTTAATGGTTAGCATTGATCTTCTGCATACTGGCAGGACGGACTCTCAGGCATCTGTAACTCAGGACCCAGACATTGTAAAGAAATCTGAAGAAGCAAAACATTGTAACGATGAAATTGTTTCTGCACCTACAGAGGATCCTATAGGAGGTGTTCGAAATATACCTGAAAACCATCCAGGGACACCCAGAAAGACGTCAGAGTCCGAAACAGAGTGTCCTGATAAATCCGTCATGAGCACACCTGCTAAATATCCAGATGACCTTACGCAGGACGAACCGCTAAAAGAAGGCAAACCATGTGACATCAAAGCGGAGCCTCCTGAGATTATTGAACAACCTATGGTTTGTGGAGACAGCAAAAGTGAGACAAAGCCTGAACTAAGTGAGGTCAACTTGATGGAGAGCAAGACGGGAGATTGTATAGAGGATTTAAAGACTGAGGTACCTCTTGGTGATTCCACAAATGACTCCAAACCTTGTGACAACCAGGATGGAGTTAAACCAAATGAAAGTCTCAGTGATTCTAATAAAGAAGAGAATAAACAAGAGCAGAGACAGCAAGCAAGTACTCCAAAGCAGAAAAGCGAAGGTAAATCAGACACTCCAAAACAAAAAGTCGAGGTAAGGCCAGAGACCCCAAGACAAAAGGGGGACTGTAAACCGGAACAAGCAAAACAAAAGACTGATGGCAAGTCTGAGCAGCCAAAACAGAAAGGGGATGGGAAGCCCGAAACTCCCAAGCAGCGAACTGATAATCCTAAACAAAAAAGCGATGGCCGCCCAGAAACACCGAAGCATAAAAACGATGGTAGACCTGAAACGCCTAAGCAAAAGGGTGACGGCCGACCTGAAACGCCTAAGCAAAAGGGTGACGGCCGACCTGAAACGCCTAAGCAAAAGGGTGACGGCCGACCTGAAACGCCTAAGCAAAAGGGTGACGGCCGACCTGAAACGCCTAAGCAAAAGGGTGACGGCCGACCTGAAACGCCTAAGCAAAAGGGTGAAGGCCGACCTGAAACGCCTAAACAAAAGGGTGAAGGCCGACCTGAAACGCCTAAGCAAAAGGGTGACGGCCGACCTGAAACGCCTAAGCAAAAGGGTGACGGCCGACCTGAAACGCCAAGGCAGAAAAGTGAGGTCCGACAAGAAGGTCAGAGACAAAAAAGTGACGAGCGTACTGTCCTGACTAGACAGAAAAGTGATGGTCGTCAAGAGACACCAAAACACAAACATGACAACAGAAAAGACCCCATCAGACTTTCATCTGACAAGAAACCGGATCCATCCAAGCATAAAACCGATTCTAAATCTGAGTCTCCGAGAGTCAAGCCTGAAAGTCGCTCTGATGGGACTAAGCAGAGAGTAGATGGGCGATCAGGTCATGAATCTTCAAAGCGAGATCCTGAGAATCCGAAACAGAAATCTGAAGACAGAAGTGAATCAGATCGTCAGAAGGGAGATCCATCCAAGGTTAGGAAGCCGGAGTCTCTGAGGTCCTTTAACAAGAACGAACCGGATCCTAAACACGGAAATAAGTCTGATCCGTCCAAAAAGGATCATTCTGAGCGAAAGCACAGGCAAGATTCTGAGGAGTCAAGGGACAGGCTTTCTTCTGGGGAGCAGAAACTAAGACCAGGAAGCCCACGGATTAAATCAGACCCAAGTAAATCAGACCCAAGTAAATCAGACCCAAATAAATCAAAGCTGGATAAATCCACATTAAGATCGCCAACTGGTAAAGATGACAAAAGGACCGATGGGAATAAATCTAAGGTGGATGGGAATAAATCACATGGGGACAGCAAAGCTGGTTTCCCAAGTTATTTGTTGGGTGCGAGTCAGGGTACACTGAAAAACTTTGTCATTCCAAAACTCAAGAGGGATAAGGATGGCAATGTCACCCAGGACCCTAAGCGGACAGAACAGAAAGGGGAGCAGAAAGCGGATAAAGTGGGGTTTGTGGAGGATCTTAATAAAGGAGCTAAGCCTGTAGTGGTTCTCCATAAAATGTCTTTGGATGAAGTACAAAAACTGATTAAAGAAAGAGAAGACAAATCCAAGGGGTCATCGAAGTCTAATAAGAACAGGCCATCGAAATCCAGCAAAGGTAATGCCTGTGGGGTTTTCTGGTCCCTATTCTTTATGGATATTCTGCCTATTGGTCTTTAACTATTATGAGCCTTGAATGTGTTTTTTTGCGGAAATTTTTATTATATGGTTGTGCTGCAGACCGGTGCTTTGGGCTTCGTGTGTTGCTATTACATATATATTAATACAAGTGGTTGTCCCTGAAAGACGGGACTGTTGACTATCTGGTGTTACCGTGTTCTAGATAATGTGAGAAGATTGCTTTGAAGTGGGGGCAGGGAATGTTGGGTTTGTTGAGCTGGGTTGCCATCGCCCTGGGCTCGTAGTCTCGGATGTGGCAATAAGGGCGCTTTATTAAGAAAAATGCACCAGAATTCTGTCTAACGTTGCGGCAAAAAGTGTAACGTATGACGTGCGCCAAGTTATGTGTGTTAAACTCTACCTCGACAATTTTAAGTGTCTACAACTCCTTTTAGCCACGGCCCTTTTTCTAAAGTGCGCCAGATTTCTTAACACCCTGTGGCATTTTTATGCCTCAACATACTGCTGTAAAGTGCACCAAAAAAAGTGACAAGATTCGTCGCGCTTATCACACCAAGTTTGTCACGGTGATAGATTTGGTGACGTTTCTGCCTGTCAAGGTTTAATTCTGTCTGACTTCGGCCTGATGCACGCAACCATAGTGGTTTAGCAGGCCGCAAAACCACAGATCTATTGCGGTCCATTTGTACACAAGAAAACTTGTTCTGCATCCCTGTGTAATCGGGATTCTCAGAACCGCAACGAAATAAAATTGTCACCGGTTTGTGAAGTCGCAAAACTGGACCGTAACATGACTTGTCCTGAGTTTTTGCAACTCTGTTTCGTTTCCCCCACACGGATCCGTGAACATCACGGTCATGTGCATGGGGCCATAGAATTGAATGGTTCAATGTGCTAGCCACAAAATTTTGGATAGCACATGGGCAAAAAATCTACGGCCGCGTGCATGAGACGTAATAAACCTCCCCCAGATGGTGTACATCCCTCTCTCATGAATACAGCGGCTCTCTTTTGTTCGCTTCTACTATGTTTTTAGTGCCCCTTGGCTAATAGTGTGCAGCAGACCTGTCCCCATGCTATACTGCCCTTACGCAGAACACCATAGTATGAGGACAGATCCACTGTCCTGATGCTAAGAAGCAAGTGAGGAGCAAATGACAGAATTTGCAGTAAGGGGATTTGTTATGTACAATATGGTCGTACCTGAATGTAAGCTGCGCAGTCCTGTTAGCGCTGCCCCCTCCCCCTGCACCTATCATTTGACTTGCCTGTAATCCTCTTTACAGTTGGAATTCCCCTTGTCTGTGATGTGCGTAGATTAGTGGTTTATTAGGTTTTTGTACCTGCTTGATGGGTGAGACCTGTGTCGTCCTATGCTTCATACTATTGTGTATTGTTCTAATTGCTTATTCCTTATCGCTTTATGTGCATGTACTCAGTGCAGCGCCCTCTGACTGCGCCGAGCCGTATTGTATGATTGTGACTTGAGGGACCCGCACTGCCCGGCCGTTTTTGGATTTGTACATTGTCCTAGGTAATCGCTTGTAAACAGGTTCACTTACTTTCTCGTGCTTGTATCATCTTCTTGTGTGGAATGTTTGATGTGTTGCGTATTATAATTTGGATTCCTGTATAAAATACTCGGACAATCTAATATTTTCCAGTTTGAAATTTGCAAAATGCAAAAATATTCTGAGAATCCCTGATGGATGCCCACAACTAGGGATGCACGATGCATCGAAACTTCAATACTGTGCATCCCCAAACGGTTCGATACCGTTATTTCATGTATTTCGAGACTGAGCTGTGCGGCCGCACAGCTCCGTATTGTAACTAGGGATGTCACGATACCAGAATTTGGACTTCGATACTGATACTTCTAGATAGATAAACTCTAAGCATATGTTGGTTACAGGCTAGGTAAAGTTTGGAGAACCAACTTCCCCCCATATTATATCAAGTAGACTGCTCCATAATTATAGAACCATACCGAAGAAAGAGAGCTATAGCGTCTAAGTATACAAGAATATATAAATTTTATTGATAGAAAATAACATACATTTAAAAACACATCATAAGAAGACTCTAGTACTAATACCGTGGTATACAATACAGCACAGGACAAAATACAACAAAGGAGTGGTATGTTAGGGCAGACCCAAATTCACTAACCATACAATAAAGTATATGTGATATCTCACCCAAGTGGGTCATGTACTGCTAGTTTCTCGATGTCCTAATGTTTATGTGGCAACAGTGGATAAATGCCTGGCCAAAATATAGCGACATAGGGAAACTCAGTACTTGTATGGTAATCAGTTATAGTGATGCTGTCTTACCCATTAAAGAGTGAAAATCTCACGATATGTCCGTGCTGGAAGGTCCACAGTACAACCCCAACGCGCGTTTCGCTACCTTTGGCTTCCTCAGGGGGTAGCGAAACGCGCGTTGGGGTTGTACTGTGGACCTTCCAGCACGGACATATCGTGAGATTTTCACTCTTTAATGGGTAAGACAGCATCACTATAACTGATTACCATACAAGTACTGAGTTTCCCTATGTCGCTATATTTTGGCCAGGCATTTATCCACTGTTGCCACATAAACATTAGGACATCGAGAAACTAGCAGTACATGACCCACTTGGGTGAGTTATCACATATACTTTATTGTATGGTTAGTGAATTTGGGTCTGCCCTAACATACCACTCCTTTGTTGTATTTTGTCCTGTGCTGTATTGTATACCACGGTATTAGTACTAGAGTCTTCTTATGATGTGTTTTTAAATGTATGTTATTTTCTATCAATAAAATTTATATATTCTTGTATACTTAGACGCTATAGCTCTCTTTCTTCGGTATGGTTCGATACTGATACTTCGTTTAGTATTGCGATTTCGATACTTTGCCAACAATAATAAAAAAAGAAAAAGTTCTTCCATTTTCTGATGTGAGGCGCGAGGTGTGATGAATTTAACCTCCATGTGCTTCACATTAATAGTAATTAACCCCATCATGTTTCTCAGTCATAATGGGTTAATATGTAAGGTACATGATGGGGTTAATTACTATTAATGTGAGGCACATGGAGGTTAAATTCATCACACCTCGTGCCCCACAATAAGTGATAGAAAGCAGTTTTTATTTTTTTATTTTTACAGCGTACACATCATAAATGATGCAAAAAAATTGTTGTGACAGTTATTTTGGCCGCGCCAATACCGAATATGTGTATATTATGTATTGAGACTTATTTTCATGTTTATTGTAAAAAAGGTGTAAATTTAACATTACTTTGTTTTTACTTTATTTTTTTAAACTTTAATGTACTGGCATATATCTATATTATAGTACATTAGCCTGTGTACTGATAGTACACAGGCAGTTAGGACATACCCAAGTATGCCCTAACAACAGGAAATATGGTAAGACAGCCCTGGGGTCCTTCAATGGACCCTGGGCTGCCTGCCCATATATGGTATGTCCCTCAATCGCGTCACAGGAATTCCATGTGATGCGATCCAAGGGGCATCCCCCTTCTCACTTTCCCCTGAATGCTGCAGTCCGCTGTGATCACAGCATTCAGGGGAATAGCGGTGGAGATGAGAGGTTTCTCTGATCTCCGCCAGCGGGGCTGCGGCTGTGTAATACAGCCATTGCCCCGCTCCTGACACAGGCACTGAAGACAGAACATGGAGGTGTCTTGTAGTGCGTCCGAAATGTTCTGTTTTCAGTGCTGCCGCTCATTAGTGCATCGCATCATCCTAACCCTGCGCACTTGTTATCAGGACTCAGGAGCGCGGCAATGACTGTATTACACAGCCGCAGCCCTGCTCTCATACATTCATGTGTTACAATGCGGCTGCGCAGCTCAGTATCGAAATACATGAAACAACGGTATCGAACCGTTTGGGGATGCAGAGTATCGAAACAGTATTGACGTTTCGATGCATCGTGCATCCCTAATTGTAACACATGAATGTATGAGAGCGGAGCTGCGGCTGTGTAATACAGTCATTATCCCGCTCCGGAGTCCTGACAAGTGCGCGATCAGCATGAAGTGATGCGGCCAGCATTGCACTAATCAGCGGCGACACCGAAGTCCGAATATGGCGGGCGCACTACAAAACACCCCCATCTTCTGTCCTGTCCATTAGTGCAGCAACCGGCCGCATCACCTCAGGCTGACCGCGCGCACGTCCTGTCAGGAGCGGGGCAATGGCTGTATTAAACAGCCGCAGTCCCGCTGGCGGAGATCAGAGAAGCCTCTCATCTGCACTGCTATTCTCCTGAATGCTGCGATCAAAGCTGAACGCAGCATTCAAGAGGAAGTGAGAAGGGGGGATGCCCCAAAATCGCATCACAGGAATCCCTGTGACGCGATTGAGGGACATACCATATATGGGCAGACAGCCCAGGGTCCATTGAAGGACCCCAGGGCCGTCTTACCATATTTCCTGTTGTTAGGGCATACTTAGGTATGTCCTAACAACTGCCTGTGTACTATACATACACAGGCTAATGTACTGGCATATATCTGATATATGCCAGTATATTAAAGTTTAAAAATAAAGTAAAAATATAAAGTAATGTTAAATAAAATAAAAATACACATTCACCTTTTTTACAATAAACATTAAAATAAGTCTCAATACATGATATACACATATTCGGTATTGGCGCGGCCGTAATAACCTGCACAACAATTTTTTTGCATCATTTATGATGTGTACGATGTCAAAAAAATAAAATAAAAACTGCTTTCTATCACTTATTGTGGGGCACGAGGTGTGATGATGAATTTAACCTCCATGTGCCTCACATTAATAGTAATAACCCCATCATGTACCTCACACATTAACCTATTATGACTGAGAAACATGATGGGGTTAATTACTATTAATGTGAGGCACGTGGAGGATAAATTCAGCATCACACCTCGCGCCTCACATCAGAAAACGGAAGAACTTTTTTTTTTTATTACTGTTGGCAAAGTATCGTTTTGGTATCGAAATCGCAATACTAAACGAAGTATCGGTATCGAAGTCCAAATTCTGGTATCGTGACATCGCTACTACCTACAACACATCCAAGACTTCCACAAGCGCCAATAAATTGAATGGGAGGTATTTTGGTGCAATAAATTTAAAATATCTGCACTGAAAAAAAGCACCCGTGCCACATTGTGTCAACATAGCAGTGTATTTTTCCCTGTTGTCTTCCATTTTTGGGCTGGAGAGAGACTGACTGGTGGTCTTTGTTGAGATGACGGACAAAGTTCTGAAAAGTTGTTAGAGTTCTTACATATTGTGGTATTTTATATAAACTATCGCCTAAAGATCAGATCTATATGCCCTCACTGAACTGCGGACAAAACGCAGAAAAAAGTCCCCGCAGTTTTGTTTGCGCTAATTCTGAAGCGTTTTCTGCATCGGAATCAGCCTGAAAACCGCTTATAACAAGCCTCCTGTTGTCCTCAATGGGAAACCGTCCTGTCGAAAATCGTGACGTGACACTTCTTGATGCGCTTTCCGTGCCGTATTCAGCCGTGAAAACTGCGCCACTAACCACAGGCAGATTAGCCCTGTGGTTAAAATCTGTGGTTAAAATCTGCCTCAAAAATCCTGAAGGAATTTTGAGGCAGATTTTTTTCTGCTTGACAATAAAAAGCAGTATGAACTTTTTGTCCAAATTAGGGTTGTGTATACTTTGTGTAGTATTGCGATACTCTATACCAAAACGATACTTTTCCAACAATAATAATAACAAAAAAGGTTCTTCCATTTTCTGATTAACCCCATCATGTTCCTCAGTCATAATGGACGACATTGGGTTAATGTGTGAGGAACGTTATGGGGTTAATTACTATTAATGTGAGGAGGTTCAAAATTGATAATACCTTGTGCCTCCAATTAACGGGTGAAAAAAGGCAGTTTTTTATTTTATAACAGCGTAAACATGAATGACACTATAAATGTGCTATTACGGTTGCGACGATACAGGATATGTGTAGATTTTATGTATTGAGACTGTTTATTGTAAAAAAAAAATGTTTTTTTTTTTTTTTTTTTTAACATTACCTATTTTCTTTTTTTACTTTTCTCTTTTTTAACTTTACTGTACTGGCATATATCTATATACTGATAGTACACAGGCAGTTGTTAGGACATACCTCCGTATGTCCTAACAAGAAATATGGTCAGACAGCCCTGGGGTCCTTCAATGGACCCTGGGCTGTCTGCCCATATATGGTATGTCCCTCGATCCAAAGGGAATCCCCTTTTCTCATTTACCCCTTGAATGCTGCGGTCAGCATTGATCGCAGCATTCAGGGGAACAACGGCGGAGAGAAGAGGTTTCTCTGATCTCTACCGTTAGAGCACCGGCGCTTCACTAATGCGCAGCGGCGCAGGCACTGAAGACAGAACAAGGGGGTGTTTTTCAGTGTGCGGCCTCCATGTTCTGTCTTCAGTGCCAGCAATCATTAGTGCAGCGCCGGTCGCAACACATCATTCTGACCGCATGCGCACTTGGCAGGACTCAGGAGCGGGGCAATGGTTGGATCACACAACCGCAGCCCTGCTCTAACTACACGCATGTATTACTATACTGAGCTAGGCGGCCGCACTGCTTCGTATCGGAATGCATGAAATAATGGTATCGAACCGTTTCAGGGAGCACGGCATCGAAACTATATCGAAGTTTCGATGCATCCCTAGTCCAAATAGTGTATTTTACTACCTACGGTTTGTTTTTAGGTGTAGTTTTTCCTCATTGTAAACCATTTAATGCAAAAATTTCTCATACGCCATAAAAAATGCAACACGTTGATGGTTGCGGTTTTTTGAAGAGGCTAAGAAGAAGAAAAAAAGAATCTCTGGCTGTTTATGGGAGAAAAATGGCACTAAATTCTGGAAAAAAATGCCACAGCCAGGCTTGCGTCACAAATGCCATGTTTATAGCGCATTATAGATTTCCCCAATGACTTCAAGCCAACATCTGGTCGCAGCATTCCTTTGCTGCAAAAAAAGCCAGAGAACACCCCGAATTGTGGCATTCTTCCTAAAAACTTTTGCCAAGAATCTCCCGTCTTACAAGAGAGTAAGGAGGATAAGACCACAGAATACCCTTAAATCAGCTGACCTTTATCTTATTACTGTGTGTGATCAGGATTTTATAAGCCACACTCTCTTCCGGTGTGCTTTAGCTTGTTGCAGATTTTCAATGACGAATCCGCACTGAAATTCTACCACAAATCCACCACGTGTGAACATGGCCTAATTCAGATCTCTGGTCAGCGTCTCTGATACTGGGTGGTAAGGCCCGGCGTACAGTTTACATTTCTGTTCATCCCATCACACTAGCTTGTTAAAGTGTGTGGTCTATTTTTTATACGTTGGTTTATGGTGGCAAAAAAAAAGCCCTTTAGGCTAATAGTAGAGCGGACCGGTCCCCACACTTTGCATCCTTTACACTGGATACATAGTATTGGCGACAGATCCTCTTTAAAGGGGTTCCTTGCTTTGGGCAATGCCTTTGTTAGAAGAGTCCCCTAATCAAAAGCTGATCGATGTCGTCCTGCTAGACTCTGATCAATTTCCCTGCAGCGCCACCATCCGGGAGATTGAGCATTACGCCGTTCATTGAAATCAATGGGCTGTTTGTGTAATGCACCAACGCGCCAGAGCCTCCAGAGCGAGAGACTCTTTGTAGCTGCTCTGGCTAATAGTTGAGGGTCCTGATCGGGGGACGCTCATCTAGTAAGGCCGGATTCACACGAGTGTGTTCAGTCCGTGATATGCGGTCCACAGGTCGGCCGTATTTCCCACAACTGAGCACACTGCAGGGAGCTGGGCTCCTAGCATCATAGTTATGTACGACGCTAGGAGTTGCTGCCTCGATGCGGGACAACTGTCCCGTACTGTAATCATGTATTCAGTACGGGACAGTAGTTCCGCGGAGAGGCAGGGACACCTAGCGTCATAGATAACGATGATGCTAAGAGCCCGGCTCCCTGCAGTGTGCTCAGTCCGGGAAATGTGGCCGACATACGGACTGTATATCACGGACCGAACACACTCGTGTGAATCCGGCCTAAGTCAGAATCTTCTAATAGAGTATTTGAGAATAGGTTTTCTAAAGCAGACAACCGCATTACTACTGATCTTATGGGTGGCGTACACTTCACTTCTAACCTGCTGTAAAAAGACAGTGTCACATTAATAGTCACTGAGCTCCTCACAACTATAACCAGCAATCTCCTCATTCCTCTGTGTTGGATTATTTTTTAGTCTTATTTGGTCGTGGCCTGATGTTTATGGTGTGATTGGCCATATGTAAGCCCAAGTGCTAATCAGGCCGTTTTTCGTGGCAACTGCGTGACACCCGATGGTTTTCACAGACCCATTCACTTTAGTGGATGAATCGGGTCTGTGAAAACTGACCCGACTCTCCAATCCATGTAAAGAAAGGACATGTCCTAACTTTCCACGGATCACGGGCGGCAGTCACGGTCGTGCTTATTAGGCATATGGGGGCAGCGTGACTCCCTGGGATTCTGACATTGGCGCAAGGAAGGATCGGAACATTGGGTTTCTATATGGCTGAAACTTCCCCGGAGAGAAGTGTCTGACGGCTCAGAAGTAAAAAAAAAAAACATTCACTAGATAGATCCCACGCTGCTTGTTTATGGAGGGGTCAGGAGAGATGGCTGTCAGCTAAACATCTGATTGGATAAAAGAAACAAACGAGATCTAGGAGCTGCACTTGTAGCATGTAGTGGGGGCTATCCTCCGAGGAATCCTGCCAATACCTCAAAGCGAGATTAGACCACAATCCAAAAGAGGCAGCACTCCAATGATATAGAAAAATCCAAAATGTATTCACCCAACATACAGGCAACGCTTCACCTTCCCATTGAATGTGTGCGCTCAAAGCATTTATATTGTGTGCAAAAGTACAAACAGGCAATGTAAGATAATCAAACCTGATTAATAATAAAGTGCAATATAATAATACAAAATAGAAGTATTACAATTAATACAGAACATGTGAAAAATATGTAAATCAATAGTGGAGTATCAGATCTACACATCTGACAGTAATCACATGGAATACACAAATATGCAATAAAGTGTCAATTATAATAATAAGAGTTACAGCTGGGAGAATTAGGCTATGTTCACACGGAGTATTTTGCAGGAGGAATATCTGCCTCAAAATTCCGTTTGGAAGTTTGAGGCAGATATTCCTCTCCCTGCACGCCGATTTTTGCGGCGATTTTCACGCCGTTTTTCGCCCGCGGCCATTGAGCGTCGCGGGCATAAAACAGCGCGAAATACGCTTTCTCTGCCTCCCATTGAAGTCAATGGGAGGTCAGAGGCGTAAACGCCCAAAGATAGGGCATGTCGCTTCTTTTTCCCGCGAGGCAGTTTTACTGCTCGCGGGAAAAAGACGCCGACGCCTCCCATTGAAATCAATGGGAGGCATTTTAGGGCCGTTTTTGCCGAGTTTTGCGACGCGCTTTCCGCGTCAAAAAACTCGGCAAAATACTCTGTGTGAACATAGCCTTAAGGTAGTACCTTATTACCTTGTAATACTTCTATTTTGTATTATTATATTGCACTTTATTGTTAATCATGTTTGATTATGGAGACGCAAGAACAAATAATTTTAAAAAGAGTTTTTACTATGCAAGTAGTAAAACATACAAAAATTATACAAATTTGGTATCTTTCCAATCGTAACAATTCGCTGAATAAAGTTATGTTATTTATACCACACGGTAAACGGCGTAGATTTAGGGCGCAAAAAAAGTGGTGAAAGTTCAGGTTTCCTTCTATCCCTCCCGAAAAAAATGTAAGAAAAGTTAATGAATTAATTATATGTCCCCCAAAATGGTTCTATTAAAAAATACAACTTGTCCCGCAAAAAACAAGACCTTATACGGCGATGTCGACGCAAAAATAAAAAAGTTATAGCTCTTCGAACGTGACAATGGAAAACGTAAAAAATGGCTTGGTCATTAGGGCCCAGAATGCAAGCAGGGGGAAAGGGGTTAAAATGTCTGAAGAAATTGACAGCTGGGTTTAGGCCTCATGCCCACTTCAGTTTCTTCCTTCAGGGTGCTATCCGTCTTTGTCACTGATAGCACCCTGAACCCATTCATTTCAATGGGGCCATGCACACTTCAGTTTTTTTGACGGTCCCGTTGCTCCGTTCCGTTCCAAAGTAGAGCATGTCCTACTTTGGTCCAAGAATCCGTGACCGTGAGGCCCATGCAAGTCAATGGGGCCGTCAAAAAAACTGGAGGCACACGGAAGGCATCCGTGTGCCGTCCGTGTGTGATGGAGCCGTTGCCTAGCAACCGCCGGGCGGGCAGAAAAACATTAGAAAAATATTACACTAATCGGCAGCCACTTGTCTCTATCAATCACTGATAGAGAAAAGAGGCTGCTGATTATAAATAAAATAAAAAGCATTTCATACGTACCCGGTCGTTGTCTTGGTGACGAGTCCCTCTTCTTCCTCCAGTCCGACCTTCTTTTGTGACGCGGCAGCCTGTGATTGGCTGCCGAGGCCGCGGCAGCCTGTGATTGGCTGCAGCGGCGACATGGATTGAACGTCATCGCTGGAGGCCGAACAGGAGGAATGTATGTATGAACTTATTTTTTTTATTACATTAAAATTTTATTTTTTCCGCGCGCAGAGCATGGTACTGTCACCCTGGACAGTACCATGCTCGGCGCACGGAAATACGGAGTGCACATGGACACCACACGGCCGCTAAAACGGGTTCACGGACCCGTCAAAAGCGACCGTGAAAACGGTGACGTAAGTGTGCACGAGGCCTTAACCAATTGGAAGTGTCACTGCACAGACACTGTCCAATGAGGGCTGACAAAGTGAGGCCCCATGCACACGACCGTGCCCGCAATCACGGCCCGCGATTGCGGGCACGGCCGGCTGCCGACTGACATCCGCATTTTCGGGCCGTGCTCACATACAAAGTATGGGAGCACTGCCTGCAAAATGCAAAAGAACGGACATGTTCCATAATTCCCGGAACATTTCCACGGCACGGAGACCCTTCCGTAGTGTTACGGAAAGGTGTTCGCGTTCAATGAAAGTGAATAGGTCCGTTTTTGTGGACCGAAATTGCGGTCCCCAAAAACTGAGTTTTTTTACGGTCGTGTGCATGGGGCCTGAGACTGTAGGGACATGGCCCTTCGACAAGCAGGATGACAACACCCAGTTGTCCATTTATTCATACATTTCTAGGAGGAATAATAGAGGAACGATGCAACGCAGAGCTATGAGATAAGATGCTCCAGAATTGTTACATCATGGAGAATACAAGTATTTACTAAAACAGACCAGTCAGGAGAGGTGATGCACACAATCGTGCCGTATGTACGGTCAGCAGACTGCCCGCAGAGTGTCACCCACCTTTGTGAACCGTGCGCACAGTGATAAGGAGCACGCTCCGTAAATGCGAAAAATAGGACATGTCCTATTTTTTTGCGAATCGTGTCTACGGCCCGGACGCACGCACGCACACACGTGTGACATTGCCTTCATAGTAGTTGTAAGCTGCCCATACACTTTATATAGCCGTCGGCTGAACGGTCGATTGGTGACATCTGTTCCCCCTCCATCCTCTCCGCCGAGCCCGCATGATTTCTATGTTAGCGGCAGTGGCGTAACTACCGCCGTAGCAGCAGTAGCGGCTGCTACGGGGCCCGCGGCATGAGGGGGCCCGTGTCGCCCGCCGGCACGTGCCCCCACCATGGCCGGAGGCTCCGCTAGCAGCCGCTATGGCTGCTACAGCGGGACGCCACTGAACACTACGGCAGAGCAGGGAGGTATCTCCCCGCTCTGCCATTTACTGGTTCCCGACCGCTGGCTGTATTTTTACGGCCAGCGGTCAGGGACGGGTCCTTAAAACCCGAGCCATAGACTTTCTACGGCTCAGGGTTTAACTTGCTGCCTGCGCGATCGGGCAGCTGAATGTCGGGTCTCCGGCTGTCAGTCTTACTAGACCCACCACAGCCCTATTAGTGACAATCGTCACTATGAGAGGGCTGATTTCCCCTGTAACTGGGGCTGCTGTGCAGAAACATGGTGTAAAAGAGAGAAAAAAATATATATAAAGTTCCCCAAAGGTCTTTTTTGACCATAGTAATAAAAAAATAGTAAAGTCAAGTGCAAAAAAAATTAAATAATAAATACACATAAAATACCCACCCCAAAAAAAAAACGTTCCCCCCCCCCCGCCAATCATTGTTGTAACGCTAGCGCTGACCCAATTGCCCTAATATAGACATGTAATATATTACAATTTACGGTAGACAGTGGCGATCACAAATAAAAGGTCTATTTTAGGGTAAAACGATGTTATTACCAAAAAAAAAATAGCTGAAATGTAAAAAAGCTTCTGTTTTTACTATTATTTTCAAACTTTATGAATAAAAATTCTAAAATAGCAAAAAACGTGCATATAAAAACGATAAAAAATGAAACCTGCATTGTCTACGGAAAAAACTTCGCAAAAATCACGTCGTTAGCCCAACAAATAAAAAAGTTATAGCCATTTAACTAACACGTGCTAAAAATGGCTAAACGGTGTCTGGTCCTGAAGGCGCAAAATAGAGCAAAAGACATGTATCCCCCCCCCCCCCCCCTCTCCACAGGACATGTATCCCCTCTCCACAGGACATGTATCCCCCTCTCCACAGGACATGTATCCCCTCTCCACAGGACATGTATCCCCTCTCCACAGGACATGTATCCCCTCTCCACAGGACATGTATCCCCCTCTCCACAGGACATGTATCCCCTCTCCACAGGACACGTATCCCCTCTCCACAGGACATGTATCCCCCTCTCCACAGGACATGTATCCCCCTCTCCACAGGACATGTATCCCCCTCTCCACAGGACATGTATCCCCTCTCCACAGGACATGTATCCCCTCTCCACAGGACATGTATCCCCTCTCCACAGGACATGTATCCCCCTCTCCACAGGACATGTATCCCCCTCTCCACAGGACATGTATCCCCCTCTCCACAGGACATGTATCCCCCTCTCCACAGGACACGTATCCCCCTCTCCACAGGACACGTATCCCCTCTCCACAGGACACGTATCCCCTCTCCACAGGACATGTATCCCCCTCTCCACAGGACATGTATCCCCCTCTCCACAGGACATGTATCCCCCTCTCCACAGGACATGTATCCCCCTCTCCACAGGACATGTATCCCCCTCTCCACAGGACATGTATCCCCCTCTCCACAGGACATGTATCCCCCTCTCCACAGGACATGTATCCCCCTCTCCACAGGACATGTATCCCCCTCTCCACAGGACATGTATCCCCCTCTCCACAGGATCTCCACAGGACATGTATACCCTCTCCACAGGATCTCCACAGGACATGTATCCCCCTCTCCACAGGATCTCCACAGGACATGTATCCCCCTCTCCACAGGATCTCCACAGGACATGTATCCCCCTCTCCACAGGACATGTATCCCCCTATCCACAGGACACGTATCCCCTCTCCACAGGATCTCCACAGGACACGTATCCCCTCTCCACAGGACATGTATCCCCTCTCCACAGGATCTCCACAGGACAGGGGATACATGTGTGATCGCTGGCATTGATAGGGAGAACGAGGGACATGTATCCCCCTCTCCACAGGACATGTATCCCCTCTCCACAGGACATGTATCCCCCTCTCCACAGGACATGTATCCCCTCTCCACAGGACACGTATCCCCTCTCCACAGGACACGTATCCCCCTCTCCACAGGACATGTATCCCCCTCTCCACAGGACATTTATCCCCCTCTCCACAGGACATGTATCCCCTCTCCACAGGACATGTATCCCCTCTCCACAGGACATGTATCCCCCTCTCCACAGGACATGTATCCCCCTCTCCACAGGACATGTATCCCCCTCTCCACAGGACACGTATCCCCTCTCCACAGGACACGTATCCCCCTCTCCACAGGACACGTATCCCCCTCTCCACAGGACACGTATCCCCCTCTCCACAGGACACGTATCCCCCTCTCCACAGGACACGTATCCCCCTCTCCACAGGACACGTATCCCCCTCTCCACAGGACACGTATCCCCCTCTCCACAGGACATGTATCCCCCTCTCCACAGGACATGTATCCCCCTCTCCACAGGACACGTATCCCCCTCTCCACAGGACACGTATCCCCCTCTCCACAGGACATGTATCCCCCTCTCCACAGGACATGTATCCCCCTCTCCACAGGACATGTATACCCTCTCCACAGGATCTCCACAGGACATGTATACCCTCTCCACAGGATCTCCACAGGACATGTATCCCCCTCTCCACAGGATCTCCACAGGACATGTATCCCCCTCTCCACAGGACATGTATCCCCCTCTCCACAGGACATGTATCCCCCTCTCCACAGGACATGTATCCCCCTCTCCACAGGACATGTATCCCCCTCTCCACAGGACACGTATCCCCTCTCCACAGGATCTCCACAGGACACGTATCCCCTCTCCACAGGATCTCCACAGGACACGTATCCCCTCTCCACAGGACATGTATCCCCTCTCCACAGGATCTCCACAGGACAGGGGATACATGTGTGATCGCTGGCATTGATAGGGAGAACGAGGGACTGAAAGTCCCCTGAAGTTCTCCATCACAAACCTCGGACTTCCGGGGGTCTGTGTCGGCAGCTCCGTAGAAATGAATGGAGCGCCGGTCGTGCTTGTGCGCATGCGTGACCAGCGCTCCTTTCATTTTTATTGAGCTGTGCAGACGCCGGAAGTCAGAGGTTTGTCATGGAGAAGTTCAGGGGACTTTCAGTCCCCCGTTCTCCCTATCGCTGCCAGCGATCACTCATGTATCCCCTATCCTGTGGAGATCCTGTGGAGAGGGGATACATGTATTTTGTAGGACACACTGTAGGTCGCATTTTTTTGGGAGGGGGGGCTGTATGGCGTTCCCTACAGGGGGGGTGGCTGTATGGCGTTCCCTACAGGGGGGGAGCTGTATGGCGTTCCCTACAGGGTGGGAGCTGTATGGCGTTCCCTACAGGGGGGGTGGCTGTATGGCGTTCCCTACAGGGGGGGAGCTGTATGGCGTTCTCTACAGGGGGGGCTGTATGGCGTTCCCTACAGGGGGGGAGCTGTATCGCGTTCCCTACAGGGGGGGTGCTGTATGGCGTTCCCTACAGGGGGGGAGCTGTATCGCGTTCCCTACAGGGGGGGAGCTGTATGGCGTTCCCTACAGGGGGGGAGCTGTATGGCGTTCCCTACAGGGGGGGAGCTGTATGGCGTTCCCTACAGGGGGGGAGCTGTATGGCGTTCCCTACAGGGGGGGAGCTGTATGGCGTTCCCTACAGGGGGGGCTGTATGGCGTTCCCTACAGGGGGGGCTGTATGGCGTTCTCTACAGGGGGGGCTGTATGGCGTTCTCTACAGGGGGGGCTGTATGGCGTTCTCTACAGGGGGGGCTGTATGGCGTTCTCTACAGGGGGGGCTGTATGGCGTTATCTACAGGGGGGGCTGTATGGCGTTCTCTACAGGGGGATGTATGGCGCTATCTACAGAGGGGGGGGGGCTGTATGGCGTTAGCTACAGGGGGGGGGGGGGGCTGTAAAAAAGGCACTATCTACAAGGGGGGGGGGTTGTGTGACACCCAGGGGAGGGGGGGCCCCAGTCAAAAGTTTGCTATGGGGCCCAGTCTTTCCTAGTTACGCCCCTGGTTAGCGGCTTTGTCTCCAGCGGGAACAGACTCTGGCATTTCGCAATCCAGATGTCGGTGGAGTCTCGGCTGGTCCTACTGTAATCAACCACGTTGTCAGGCTTTCATCTAATGTGTATGGGCACCTTTACTTTGCTGTCAGTTTTATACATCATCTGTGTAGTGACCCCCACCTGTCACAACCTCTTACTATATTGTGCTAGAGAAAGAACACCGCTCCGCAGCATAGTGATATAGTGAGAGCTCACAATGGGGAGGATGTGTAGCAGAGCTGACACGGTACTACCCCCTCCATGGCACTGCTCTGCTGATTACAGGCCTCTGCCCTGTGTACTTGGTGCCCGCTCTGATGATGAGCACTGCTGTGTCTGTCCTGTAGATCTTCTTTTCTCATTCAAAATCATCTACACGGAGATGCCATCGTGATACTATATTTATAGAGCGAGCGCGGCGCACACCGGGGAATGACCACTAGGCGGCGCTAGCCCGCATGTAGATCGGCGTATAGACACTTTATGGACATGATATAGTTAACCAAAACCGAAAGCGCTCCCTGTATAGTGTGCATGGGGAGAGTTTGTTTGTATTCCGCTCTTCACCACACGAGGGCGACATCCTGGGAAAACAGGCAGCACGTGGTGTGAACGTGCGGCTGCTGTGCCGAGGATCATCATAACAACAACACGAGCGGCCGGATGTAGTGTGCAATGATGTATAGCGATGTAGAGGTATAGAGAGAGATGTAGTGTGCAATGATGTATAGCGATGTAGAGGTATATAGAGAGAGATGTAGTGTGCAATGATGTATAGCGATGTAGAGGTATATAGAGAGAGATGTAGAGGTTAATTAATTATTGATGGTGATTGTGTTTTTTGATCTGTCGGCTTTCTCGGCTGCAGACAATGGGCAACTCATAATATTAATAATTCATTAACAAGGCGCACAATGTTACATGTCGGCCTGGTCTGTTCGCTGGTTTTATGTAGTTTGTAATCAGATGGAGAAGAAAAGTGATTTTATTTTACAGAACAGAAATGTAAGTAGTAAAAAAAAAAGTGGAAACTGTTCAGCATCTGATGTCTGATTCATGGACAGTTTTCTTGTCTGTAGACATGCACCTGAAATTACCGTCGGCCGCAAGACAATTGTATCCCGACCCCCAGAAGCGGGCACGCCCAGTGGCTTATGTCAACAGGGAAAGAGGAATAAGCTGCTGCCATACCCCTCTGGCTTAGGCTATGTTCACATCACATTTTGTCACTACGTTTAGTGTGTACGTTGGGAAAGGTCCTGACGTATACTCTAAACGTGCCCATAGGGCTCCATTAGCCTGACGGAGTCCAAAAGAGTGTCCATTTGGCCTCTGCCAGGCTGGTATACATCAGTTTTTCTTTTGGAGGATGGAGTAAATGTAGTAGACTACGCTATTCCATCCTGAGGGATCCCACCAAAAAAAACACCTTGTACCGTGCAGCTTTTTTTTTTTTCATGGGAATCTGTGTGTGATCAATGCCACTTTATGGCATCTGTTACAGGTTTACGTTCAACGTATACCTCGGGGAGCTTTCACAGGGCTGGAATACCTGGGAAGGGCATCAGGTAGCGCTTTGCCCAGGGGGAAGCCCCTAACGTCCCTGTCCATATATGGACAGTGATGTAATGGCCTTTTAACTACGGAGTCCCCGGCCAGAGCATCCGCAGCGCTCTGGCCGAGGTCTACGTTACTGTCCATAGACCATTGAAAGTTGTAGTAATATAATAATAGTAATAATAAAGTAAAAAATAAATGGATCGAGATGTGCAGTAGAGAAATGTGACGAGGGTGGCCATGCTTCATTATCGATAAATGCCTTAATACTGCTGTCAGACAGGACCATGTGTTGTGTATTGCCAGATAGTGCTGGTCAGCGACTGTACCCGCTATGCTCTCGGCCCTTTACCACAGTGCATTGCTTGTTTTTACATCCGGTACTGTAAAATGAGGTCCATTTCGAGGGCTGTACGCCAAAGAAAATGGTCACAAAAATAATGTATTAAATGCGACCGGAATGGGGTTCTAAAACGTACTAGTGTGGAATCAGGACCGCGCTGCCGTGTAGTGACAGACCAGCCCTAGGCAGGTATTCGTTAGAGCAGAGCAAATGATTGAAATAAAGGCTCTATAGTAGGCACTAGTATTTTTTGCAGCCAGCATTGAGGAACCTTGGGGTTAATGTGATCCACATTAACCCCAATGTTGCCATTATGTGAGGGAAATGATGGTCACTTATAATGTGAGGGTGAAGTGTTATGTTCTCATGTTTTCAGTAGGGGACTGTACTCGCAAGGGGAAGCAGTGACTCCTAGCATAGATAACTGATGCTAGGAGCCCGGCTTCCTGAACTGTCTGGTCCGGGAAATGCGGGCGACACATTGTCCGTATATCATGGACCAAACACAGCCATGTGAATAAGTTCTAATTGTAATCAACCCTCACAGATTAACCCAATGTTGCCCATTATAAGCATTCTAGTAAATGATCCCATCATGTACCTCGCTCAGTCATAATGGACAACATTGGGTTAATGTGTGAGGTACATGATGGGGTTAATTACAATTAACTTGAGGCACGTGGAGGTTCAAAATTGATAACACCTCGTGCCTCACATCCGAAAACGGAAGGACATTTTTATTGTTGGCAAAGTATCGTTTTGGTATCGAGTATCGCAATACTGCTCTAAGTATCGATGTCGAAGTCCAAATTCTGGTATCGTGACAACCCTACAGGTATGTTTGCGCTGCTCTACCTGTGCTCTATATAGCATTGTCCGCAGTTTTGACAGGTCAAAACTGGGGACAGATTCCCTACGTTACAGTAATTACATCCTATATAATACTTCAAGGCTAAAATCTCCCAGCATTCCTTTATATAAGGCTCCGTTATCTGCACAGAGCTTGCCTTACCCTAGACCCTGTACATTAACCCCTTAATGACCAGCCTATTTTGGACCTTAATGACCAAGCTATTTTTTACGTTTTTCAATCGTCGCATTCCAAGAGCTATAACCTTCTTATTTTTGCGTCTACATCGCTGTATAAGGTCTTGTTTTTTGCGGGACAAGTTGTATTTTTTAATAGCACCATTTTGAGGTACATCTTATTTATTGATTAACTTTTATTAACTTTTTTTTGGGGGGGGGATAGAAAAAAATCTGAAATTTCGCCACTCTTTTTTGCGTCCTAAATCTACGCCGTTTACCGTGTGGTATAAATAACACAATAACTTTATTCAGCGGGTTGTTCCGATTGCAATGATACCAAATTTGTATAGTTTTTGTATGTTTTACTACTTTTACACAATAAAAACGCTTTTTTTTCAAAATTATTTGTTTTTGTGTCTTCATATTTGAAGAGCCGTAACGTTTTTATTGTTCCGCCGATGCGGTCGTATGAGGGCTTTTTTTTTGCGGGACGGCTTGTAGTTTTTATTGGTACCATTTTGGAGTAGATGCGACTTTTTGATCTCTTTTTATTACATTTTTTTAAAGTCAGTATTCACAGAAAACAGCAATTTTTCCATAGTTTTTTATTAATTTTTTTTACGGCGTCCACCGTGCGGGTTAAGTAATGTAATAGATCTATAGTCGGGGTCGTTACGGACGCGGCGATACCAAATATGTGTAACTTTTTTACTATATTTTGTTTTTTTAATAGTAAAGCAGTTTATAAGGGGAAAAGCTGGGTTTTCATTTTTTTTCACATTTTTTTTTTATTAACTTTTTTAAACTTTTTTTAAACTTTTTTACTAGTCCCACTAGGGGACTATAATATGCGATTCTGCGATCGCATTTATAATACACTGCAATACTTTTGTATTGCAGTGTATTATGCCTGTCCGTTTAAAACGGACAGGCATCTGCTAGGTCATGCCAGAGGCATGATCTAGCAGGCATACACTACAGGTAGACCTGGGGACCTTTATTAGGCCCCCGGCTGCCATCGCAGACATAGACACTCGGCGATCGTATCGCCGGGTGTCGGTGGGGGATAGAGGGAGCTCCTTCCCTCTCTCCAAAACCACTCAGATGCGGTGCTCACTATTGAGCACCGCATCTGAGGGGTTAAACGTGTGAGATCGATACTAATATCGATCTCACACGGCAGAGCAGGGACGCTCCCAGCCCTCAGCTGCCTCTAGCAGCTGACAGCAGGGAGATTTGACAGCTCCCTGCTCTGTAAACTTATTCCGATGCCGCGACGTAAAAAGTCTATGGCATTGGAATAAGGCCCGTTAGTGACCGACGTAGAAACACGATGGGCCGGTCACTAACGGGTTAATCGGGATGTAGGAAAAACTATATATGGGTTTACAGGGGTAGATGTTCACATAACAAGCGTCGATCACTGATCATTACAGATCGGCGCTCGTTTAAAGGTCCTTTACACGGGTCAATAACTGTATGGGGATGAATGATCGTTAACACATAATGGCAGCAGCAGATCTTCCTGTGTTAGGCCCCATGCACACGACCGTGCCCGCAATCACGGCCCGCGATTGCGGGCACGGCCGGTTGCTGACTGACAGCCGCATTTTCGGGCCGTGCTCCCATACAAAGTATGGGAGCACGGCCCGCAAAATGCGAAAGAACGGACATGTTCCATAATTCCCGGAACATTTCCACGGCACTGACACCGTTCCGTAGTGCTACGGAAAGGTGTCAGTGTTCAATGAAAGTGAATGGCTCCGTTTTTGCGGACCGCAAATGCGGTCCGCAAAAACGGAGGTTTTTTGCTGTCGTGTGCATGGGGCCTTAACGGGTGATTTTCCATGATTTTCAGGGCAGCATAAATGATGAAATAAGCGTTGGCCCCACATACACAGAAGAATATTTGGGGACGAGCGTTCATACAAATGCTTGTTCGCCTGACAATTGGCCCGTGTAAATGGCGTTAGAGGGGTTGTCAAGGTTGGGGCTGTTTTTCATACTGATGGCCCATCCACAGGATAGGTCATCAGTATATGATCTGTGGGGTTTGACACCCGGACCCTCACAGATCAGCTGCCCCCGGTTGCCGGAAGCTATGCAAGGCGTTGTTGCGGGAAGCGGGTGGCTACGACCACTGTATAGCTGCAACCTGTTCACTTGAAGCTTGCTGACGGTCTCCAATAACAACCTGCAAAATGATGAATGCAGCTTTGACGAGAATACTGCAACTCCGGATCCATATAAGTAATGCAGTGTGTTTATAAATTTATGTGTAGGTGAAGCGGCTTCTGAATCTACGTCCTCTGGGTTAAACCTGGTCATGTCTGAGAGGCTTTTATCTGGTGTATATTGGTGTGTGACTATATTGATTTACTGAGGACGATCGGTCTCCTGCCTGTATATGATTAACCCTCCCAGTGACCGCATAAAGCGATGGCAGCGGATGTGTTGACACAGATGACATTGGACTGTCTGACCAGGCGTACACAATGTCATGTATTATTACTCGGTTATTGATGGCTCTCTGTGGTTCTTGGTACCGGTATACTTTTCATTGACAGTCTGGTTATTTTTCACGCTGTTGCAGAACAATAAATGAATTATCACTAATAGCGGTGGAGGCATTTCCACCAGTATCATGTGCAGATCATGTGTCGAGTGTAGATTTATAACATTGGTGGAGTCTGGAGCACTCTTCTAGAATCAGGCATCTATAGTATTCGTTGCCGATGTTTGCTCTTAGAGCAGGTAGTATGATTGACTGCCATAAAGTGTGAGGCTCAATAGCATCCATATTCGGCTGTAAGCGGATGGCTCCCCCTAGTGGTGCCGAAATGTTAACTTGTAATTATGTTGAAGTGGAGTTCAGAGCTTCAAATACATGAGGAATATGGTGCAAATAAGATATTGGATTAAGTTATTAATAATAATAATTAGTATAGTCCAGTCTTTTGTCTGTACTGCTGGGAGAGACATGACTGTTGTTGAAAATGTTAAGACGGAAAATATTTATGCAAAAAAATATGACCATATACACACAAAAAGGGCAGACTAGATGGATCTGTAGACTGTTTTCCGCCATCAGATTTCATGTTTATGAAAGGTTACTTATCCTTACAAATTTCAAGATCAACAGATGAGGTTTTTTTTTTTTTAATTTTTAAGGCTACACCTTCACAACCATTTTTGTCCCAGTGTGTGAAAAATGAAGGGACTTTTCAGTATGTTTTGTTTAAAAGTTTCCTATTGTTTTGTTTTTACAGATACTTTGCAGACCTACTTGTGTCCATGGTAACAGACAACAAACAAACCCTATGTAGTCCTGCAGTCAAGACTTCCTTCCATCTATTCCCTACTTCTTAGTATCCTGCAGAATTTACGTTTGCATAAAGTAGGGGACAGATGGAAGTGTGACTGCAGGATACGACTACACAGGGGTTGTTTGCTGTCTATTACCATGGACTTGCATAGGTCTGCTTAGGAGCTGTAGACACGATAATTAAGACCTATTGCAGAGTAGCGTCATTTTTTATTTTAGATGCATTGAGACAATAGAAAAAAACAAAACATTGTTACGAGGGTGGACATAGCCTTTAAAGAGGCTCTGTCACCAGATTCTCAAATCCCTGTCTCCTATTGCATGTGATCGGCGCTGCAATGTAGAGAACAGTAAAGTTTTTTGTTTTTTTTAAAAACGTTCATTTTTGGCCAAGTTATGAGCTATTTTATATATATATATGCAAATGAGGTTTGAAATGGACAACTGGGCGTGTTTTTTTTCGTATGTCCAACTGGGCGTGTATTGTGTTTTTAACTGGGCGTGTTTACTTGTTTTACTAACTGGGCGTTGTGGAGAGAAGTGTATGATGCTGACGAATCAGTGACCAATCAGCATCATGCACTACTCTCCATTCATTTACACAGCAGCATCGTTCTTACTAGAACGATGTGCAGCCACATACACAAGTGTCCTGATAATGAATACACATGACCTCCAGCCTGGACGTCATGTGTATTCAGAATTCTGACACTTCTGAATCTTTTCTGTGAGATTTCCAGCAAGGGAAACGAAATCTCGTTTACCTCGTAATCTCGTGAGATTACGCGCAGCTTGCTGGAATGTCACAGAAAAGATTCAGAAGTGTCAGGATTGTGAATACACATGACGTCCAGGCTGGAGGTCATGTGTATTCATTATCAGGACACTTGTGTATGTGGCTGCACATCGTTCTAGTAAGAACACTATGTGCTGTGTAAATGAATGGAGAGGAGTGTATGACGCTGATTGGTCACTGATTCGTCAGCATCATACACTTCTCTCCACAACGCCCAGTTAGTAAAACAAGTAAACACGCCCAGTTAAAAACACAATACACGCCCAGTTGGACATACGGAAAAAAACACGCCCAGTTGTCCATTTCAATCCTCATTTGCATAAATATAAAATAGCTCATAACTTGGCCAAAAATGAACGTTTAAAAAAAACAAAAAACGTTACTGTTCTCTACATTGCAGCGCCGATCACATGCAATAGGAGACAGGGATTTGAGAATCTGGTGACAGAGCCTCTTTAAGAGTATACAATCTCCTGTCCACTTACAGGGCTTGTACCAGAAAATGCTCACCTATCCACAGTAGAGGTGATAAATTTCTGATCGCTGGGACCCCCACTGATCGTGAGAACGTGGGTCCCAAATATCCTTCTCCTCCTCACTGCTCAACTGCAGTAAGGAGGAAATTGAATGAAGCAATGGTCGAGCACTATGCGCTGCCGCTCCATTCAGATGAGTACAGCGCTGTTTTTAGTCTTTCTCATAGACATTGAATGAAGCGGCTGGCGCTTGGTGGAGCCCCCAGAGATCAGAATGTTATCACCTATCCTGTGAACAAATATTTTATTTTGATTCTGGGAAAACCCATCTATAGCACAGATCTGTGTCCTATGCCGAGATGTATCCACATTGTATCGGAGCTATCAGCTGGCAGAGTATACTTATATGTCTAGACCAGCCTTTTAAGCGCATTGTGAAAACAAGAGCCTATAATACATTTTGGTTTCTGGGGTTTTATTTGTCAGAATATGACACAGCGCTGTCCAGCCATCCTCTGCTTGATAGAATAATGTAACACCAAGGATGCGGTGATAATTATATTTCATGTTTGTGCAGGGGGCATTGACCAATCTGTCCTGAAGGAACTACCGCCTGAGCTGGTGGCAGAGATCGAGTCATCCATGCCAATCTGTGAACGTGTGAAAATGAACAAACGGAAGCGGAGTACAGTAAACGAGAAGCCCAAATACGCAGAGATTAGCTCCGATGATAACGCAAGTGAAGAAGAATTTGAACGTAAGAGTCGACTCTGCTGTCCGGGCCATTTCAGAACGGTTTCCTGTGATTTGTTCTGTGATGTGTAACTTGTGTAATACGTTTTTTTCTTCAGCTTCTAAGAAACGGCACAAAAAGGATAAAGTTGATCAGGAGTGGAAATGTGAAGATAGAGAGCGACGAAGTTCAGGGGATCACAGACGGAGCGGGAATGATAATAGACGAAGCAGTCGGTACAGGGAGCGTAGCCCTGAAGACTCTGATATGGAAGATTCTCCACCTCCAAGCCTCAGCGATGGTAAGACTATATAGCTGGCTGTTAAGGTGGACAAGCACTTTAGTTCGCTATTCCTCACGACTCACCCGTAGTCCAAACTAAGCCGCTGACAGGCTCCTGGCGGCTGCTTATCTCCAATGGCAACAAAGGACTTCTGCTGTCAGGGGAAAGTCGGTACTAAAATCGGCTGGTCCGGGCGACTTTAGTCTAATGTGTATGGGGAGCTTTAGGATTTATTGAATGTTAGAACCTTTAGCCATTCCTAAAATATGTTGTACAAAAAAACCACTTCTCGTTTATTCCTCAAGCCGGAACCGATACTAATGATTTTTCATGGGTAATATCTATTTGTGTATACATGTTCTATTTTTGGACGGCCATGTGAATACATCCATGGAACTACATTGTATTGAAAACGGATGTTTTTAACGGTCGTGTGAAAATAGCCTAAATATGATCACGTTTATGTTGTTATGGCGGCGATCCTGTATCCTTTATTGTAAATGATCATGAATATTCAGCGCCTTGGATTCCCTGGTTTGTATTATGGGACTGCTCTTCTGGTCTTGTGCCACTTATGTGTATACAAAACTCTAGACACTTCAACTATCCGTAATATTTTACAGCAGGGGGGGGGGGGGTACATGAAATCGTATCAAATGTTTACAGACTATTTATGACTATTTTAATCAGTAATTTTCTGATTATTAACTGCTTTATTTTTCTCCCTTCAGTTGCTCGGCGAATGAAAAAGAAAGAACGTCAGAAGAAAAGGAAAGCCTATGAGCCCAAGCTCACTCCAGAGGGTGAGAGATAATGGTTGCTTTTATAGTTGTCGCGCTCTCTGTCTCTGCGCTCTCTGTCTCTGCGCTCTCTGTCTCTGCGCTCTCTGTCTCTGCGCTCTCTGTCTCTGCGCT